>NC_136504.1:115826440-116016440 GCF_053919585.1 Euprymna scolopes
TTTTATTCTATGTAAGACAAAGAATACATTTGAAATATAACTCCTTATCCTATAGGATTTCGATGTCTACCATCTCTTCAGAGGAGAAAATATTAGCAAATAATTATAATGGTTTACACCTTATTTGCTAAGGTTAGTGAGACATGGAAAATCACAATTAAAAGTTGTTTAAGTATTTAATTTAAATGTCATAGAGTGAGGGAAGTTAATGAAAAGAATAGAAATTCACATCCAAATTGCATGGTAAAATCCGAATTGAATGTCTTTGATAGCAGTGTTGTAAAATTTGATTTATTTGATTTATCTTGTATATCGAGCAATTTTTATTTAGGTGGGAGAGTTCTTATAGAATATTACTAGAGCAAACAAAAGCTGGTTATTGCAAAGATAGATGACTAAGGCTGTAGGTAGAAGGAAAGCAGTGAGTAGGAAGAGAGTTCCACAACCTTGCAGTCTTTGGAAAGAAGCTATTGGAATAGGAAACTGTATTACAATGAGGCATTAAAACATTGAATTGAAGACCACTAGACCAATAAGTCAAATGAACTGAAGCAAAGGAAGCAGGGAATAGATCAGACAATTCTGAGGGACACTTACCATAATGATATTTGTAGAAAAGACTGAGACTAGCAACATCACGTCTATCAGAGTGAGAGAGGGTGCAGTGAAGAAGAGTGGGGCCAATCAAATTAGATACGTTTCTGCAATTTATCCTTCAAATGGGACATATTCATCAGCCCAAATATGGCAACAGTACTCCATACATGGTCTGATGGTATATATATATATATATATATATATATTAGTTTCTTTCCCTTTGCAAAACTCACTTATATTCTACAAAGTCAAAAACAACAATTTTTCTCTACAAATCAACCAAACTAAACACCATGAGTAAATACTTGAAGATCTAAACAACTTGTAGCTGAAAACTTTTCCCGAAATTACAGGATTCGTCATTAAATAATCCAAAAAGAGTTGATGTGCTATAAAGCAAAACAACCAAACCAAACACCCTGAATAAATATTTGAAGATATAAACAACTTGAAGCCTAAAACCTTTTCCCAAAATGACTGGATTCAGCATTAAATAACCTGAAAAGGGTTGATATGCCATAAAACAAAACAACCAAACTAAACCCCATGAATAAATATTTTAAGATATAAAGAAATATAAAAGAAAATCTTTTTTTCAAAATGACTCGACACTAAATAAACTTTAAAAGTGTTGATATGCAATAGTGCAAACAACTAAAATTCACAAGTGTCCTATGAAGTGTATTTTTTTTTTTTTTTATACAATGATCACCACTTATCAAGGCCCGGAAGCCACTCAGGAATAAGGGTTATTGCAAGTACATTACGTTAGTGTGGAGATTTGATGAAGTGTTTACTTAAGGGGCCGGTTCATTAGGAATTTGTTAACATTGGACTTGAAGACATCCAAGTTGTAGTCCGGAGGGAAGCAGGCAGACGGAACAGAGTTCCACAGGCGTGCAGTTCTAAGAAAGAAGCTTTGTTCATGGAATCCGCGTTTTGATTTAGGCACAGATATAGAGTGGGGGAAATTTTTCACAGTGGATTCAGCTAGACGGGTGTTTTTCGTGAAAGATTGGCGAGGGGGGACCAGGGATTGGAATTCAGACGAGCACCTGCCATGAAGATAACGATAAAACAAGGATAGGCTCGCAACGTCTCTTCTGTGATTGTAATTCATTATTGAGATGAGTATTTATTTATTTATTGCGGACTATTATCCTCATCTTAGTTGTTGTTTCATGATGTTTTGGCCAACTATTCTTCTGGTCCAAACATGGTGAGACGACAACAACTATGGAAGGCAGTAATTGCTGAGGATGCAGTCAAGATATCCCGTCGCGGTTACTACTTGATGAAGGCCAAAGGAATAGTTGTCCAAAACGTTGTGAAACAAGTACCAAAAAAAAAAAAAAAAAAAAAGAAATGTGGATAATAGTCCACAATAAAAAAATTACTATTGAAGTGATTATGAAGACGAAGATGTAAAAGTTTTTTGGTAAAATATGTCAGATTTTTAATGCAATGAATCTGTTTGTGAAATAATCACATCCTTATAAACTCATTTGTCTCTTCAGTCCAGGTTTTGTTTTCCACAACTTTCTACATGTGTGGGGGTTATTATTGCCTGGAGAAAGAGATAAGGGATCCTTATATGGAATTGACATGTCGACAGATTGTTGTGACTTAGAGTGTGATCCACATATCCTGCTTTTCGAAAAAATAACTCTATTTTATACATCATAATCTAATTTATAAAACTCGTTATGTTTGTCTGTCTGTCTCCATACTTTCAAACTCTATCTCTTCCGAAACTAAAAGTCGCAGAGTAGCACTAGGGGCCTCACATGGTCGGATTTTTTTTATGGGCCGTTCTTTTATGGGTCTTTAGCCTGTTAAAATAGGGGTCAAAATTTAAAAAAATTTTGTACATTCATTATTGTTATTTCCAATCAGTTCATATGCATGTCACGTTGGTACAGTGGTAACGTCACCAGCTTTGAATGCTAGATTTTTGCTTTTGGTTTCGATTCTAGCTGATGGCACCTAAATATTTTTTTTTAATACTTTTTATGTCACAACTCTATAAAAATACATACGAAATCTGGACAAAATAAAATATCATATTTTAACGTATTTTATGACCAGACAATCCCCCCCCCCCTAGTAAACTTTAAAAAGAAAGTGGAAAAAAAACTGAGAATTCTGATTTGCCATCTGCAAAAAACATTCTATTTCAATGCATTTGTTTGTAAAATATGCCGTTGGTTACAGTTTAATTTTAATAATGTATTCATTCGATATATATATATATATATATATATATATATATATATATATATATAATGTGACCGTTACGTTCAAACCGTGTTTGTTACAGTTCAAACTTCTCTCGGATCCCCATGCTGTCTGGCACTGTCAAAAAGGAACAAACAAGAATAAATCAGACTCCGCTTTTCTTTCTTTTTTTTCTTTTTTTTTTAACACATATCGTTTATTAGTTTTTCTTTCTCCCCGTCTTGACACCAGCTTAAAAAGTCTCTCTCTGTCACTGTGGGGCCACATGTCCATCTCCTCTGATATGCGTATTTGATTCTGTGCCACTACATGCCGGCCGTAGACAGCCATTTCTCATCTTCAATGTTTCACGTCCATCTTTTTCGACTGACCTTTTTCTTTTCCCGACTGCAATGATATCCTTTTTGTTCTTGTCGTGCCAGCTCACGCACACTTCCTAATTTTTTTTTTTTTACACAGTGATCACCACTTATCAAGGCCCGGAAGCCACTCAGGGATAAGGGTTATTGCAAGTACATTACGTTAGTGTGGAGATTTGATGAAGTGTTTACTTAAGGGGGCGGTTCATTAGGAATTTGTTAATGTTGGACTTGAAGACATCCAAGTTGTAGTCTGGTGGGAAGCAGGCAGATGGAGCAGAGTCCCACAAGCGTGCAGTTCTAAGAATCGGCTACTGCTGATAATATCCTCACAAGCCAGCTATTTTACAGCTGCTTCTGCTATTTCTCCACATTCTCATACGCACTCTGTTACATATATGAAATAATCTTAATATTTCGTTGAAAAACCAAGTTTTTTTTTGTTTTTTTTTTTAATGAGTCATTTTCAAAATTTGAAAATCAGTCTCCTAACAAAAATTCAAAGAAAGCTTTTTTTCCAAGAAAATATTATTAATGAAAATACTTTTGAAAGTCTAGGCCATCTTGATAGACATCCCATATCGAACACTTTAGCTTGTGTTTAAATGTTAACAGTGGCTTCGAAATCTGTGTCTTGTTGTCATATTTGAGTTGATGAAGTTTCCAGTGTAGATTGAGGGACAGTTAAGAATTGAAGAAGGCCAGAGGATGAGTTGGCCAAAACGTGGTGAAACAACAACCATGAAGATGAGGATAACAGTCCACAAAAAGAATGAATACAGAAATTATGAATCCTCTTTTCAAATGATTGAAAAAAATAAATAAAAATACAATACCCAGAGCATGATTAATAACTTTTTGTCCTTGAGATGTCTTTCATTCTTACCATTTAAGATAATGGACAGTACTATAAACAACCTGAAATTTTCACAGAAATGATTTTGAAATAGTAGCCGTTGTATACACCATGTTATTGAGTTGAGCGGATACCTATGCTAAAATGGAGGTTGAGCATATTTTTGCATCTTCTTTGATAGTTGATTGAAGAGCCCAAAGTAGAGCTGGAGGGGGGGGGGGACAAGGAAAAGGAGTACATGTTAGGAGTAGAAGAGGGAAAACATGTATGCAGAATTAAAGAAAGGAAAATTAGACGTGGCATTTTTTTTTTTTTTTAATTTTCAATCGGGTTTGAGAAGAAAGCAAATGGTTTCCACTCATTTTCTCTTCTTGATTCTCTATATGTCTCGCTCCCTCCTGACACACATGTACTTTTCTTTACCTTAACTAACTTCACCTTATTTTGTATTTTTTTTTTTTTTCTGAATTAAGTTGTTTTTTTTCTCTCTTGACTTTTAAGATGGAGGTAAACGCAAGTGAAGCACTCTTTAACCTTAGTGTCTCAATAAAAAAGCACTGGTTTCTCATCGCCTCACTGACTTGGTGCCAGGAGAGGCATCTGGCCTATAAAGATTTTGCCTCAACTAAGTAAACATTTCTAAAGAAAATCTATCACATTTCAAGTTATGTAGCTTAAAGAGATACCTGACCATAGGTAGGTTGGTTTGGAAGACAATTTCTAAAAGCTGTCCAACACATGCCCACATATGAAAAGACATGTGAAGCTGATGATGCTAATGTGGATGGTTGTAAATCTGAAAGAGATGTTAATTTTACCAAAATGTTATGTAGAATAGAAAATTATAGGTCATTTAGAGAATCCGTAAACAATTATAGGTCAGTTAAAGAATCCATAAACAATTGTATATCAGTAAAGAATCCATAAACAATTGTATATCAGTTAAAGAATCCATAAACAATTGTATATCAGTTAAAGAATCCATAAACAATTGTATATCAGTTAAAGAATCCATAAACAATTGTATATCAGTTAAAGAATCCATAAACAATTGTATATCAGTTAAAGAATCCATAAACAATTGTATATCAGTTAAAGAATCCATAAACAATTGTATATCAGTTAAAGAATCCATAAACAATTGTATATCAGTTAAAGAATCCATAAACAATTGTATATCAGTTAAAGAATCCATAAACAATTGTATATCAGTTAAAGAATCCATAAACAATTGTATATCAGTTAAAGAATTCATAAACAATTGTATATCAGTTAAAGAATCCTTTAAACAATAATAGGTCAGTTAAAGAATCCTTTAAACAATAATAGGTCAGTTAAAGAATCCTTTAAACAATAATAGGTCAGTTAAAGAATCCTTTAAACAATAATAGGTCAGTTAAAGAATCCTTTAAACAATAATAGGTCAGTTAAAGAATCCTTTAAACAATAATAGGTCAGTTAAAGAATCCTTTAAACAATAATAGGTCAGTTAAAGAATCCTTTAAACAATAATAGGTCAGTTAAAGAATCCTTTAAACAATAATAGGTCAGTTAAAGAATCCTTTAAACAATAATAGGTCAGTTAAAGAATCCTTTAAACAATAATAGGTCAGTTAAAGAATCCTTTAAACAATAATAGGTCAGTTAAAGAATCCTTTAAACAATTATAGGTCAGTTAAAGAATCCTTTAAACAATTATAGGTCAGTTAAAGAATCCTTTAAACAATTATAGGTCAGTTAAAGAATCCTTTAAACAATTATAGGTCAGTTAAAGAATCCTTTAAACAATTATAGGGCATTTAAAGAATCTCTATGCAATTATAGGAAGAATCCGTAAAGAATTGTAGGTCATTTAAAAAATCTGTAAAAAAATTATAGGCCATTTAAAGAATCTGGTAGATCATAACATTCTGAGAATATATTGCTTTAAAATATTACTTTACTCAGTCAAATTTCAAAGTTTATTCAGATGGTGGAGAGAGTGCAATCCCTGACTCCTCTAGTTGTGTAGAAAGTGACTCACTGTCTGACCCGTTTTCATCAATGTTTACTATAACTTTTTCTGTCATTTGGGTCTAGATATTTCTTGCTATTTAATAAGAAAGTTTGGATATTGTTGGTTGTTTCCCTATTGTTTCTGGTTGCCCTAAAGGGGCTCCTATAATAACTTCAAATTTTTGAGTTCTGAAAAATTCAAGTCACCATTGAGTGAACACATTTGTGTTGAATTTCTATTTTGAACGAAAGCATTTTATGGTTTAAGTCTGTACTGATTTATCTCCCTTTAAACCATTAAACACTCTTAGTTCTCTCATTTCTTTGCATTATTGAATGAAAATGTTTTTTCGCATTCATATTTTTTAAAATTATATTTTGCTATATATTTTGGAGGAAAAAAAAGCCCAGTTTTATTTTGTTTTTATTGTCTTCATTTTGACTATCAATAAATTAGAATTATTTCGAATAGAAAATTTGAATTTACCTTGTGACAGTGATAGAACTCTGTTTATTTTTACATTTATTTTATTAAAAACTTTTTCAGTGCCTCTTGACATCCGCCCCCTCCCCCACATACGCTGCATCTAATTTAAATTTTTGGAAGTATGTATTTGTTATAGTAGTTAAAATTAAAACAGGTAACTAATTAAAATTAAAACAGGTAACCAAGTTTTACAGAAAACGACCCAGTATATATTTATTGCGGACTATTATCCTCATCTTTATTAGTTGTTGTTTCACGACGTTTTGGCCAACTATTCCTCTGGCCTTCGTCAGGTGGCAGCAATAAATAAAAATTAATAAATAATACTAACTTCAATAATGAATTCCAATGAAATAATATAAACAACCCAATAGTTATTTATTATTAAAAAATATTCAGTTTATCAAATTTCTGTCATCACGCATTCCATTAATTTACCATTTGCATAAAAAATGTTAATCCTTATCAACAGAAATGAGTTATTGCCCTTGATAAATAAGAAAATGGCAGCTCTCAAGTTATAGATTGAAAAAAATTTGAATATCTTTAATAATGAAAAAGTACTGGATTGTTTTCTGTAAAATTTTGTTACCATTTTTTAATAACCATGACAAGTGTGTATTTTATTTTGCGTATTTAAGATATGTAAGTTGTATAATTTCTCTCACAACAATTCTACTAAATAAGAGTTTATTATTTGCACCAGAAGTGTTAAGCCTTAACAAAAGTGGTTCTTTGTTATTGTAGCGAAATTCAAAAATGAAATATTGAATTTCAAGTGAAACCAATGGTATCTACTGAATTGTCATGTTGTTGAATTGTCACAGTAATGAATATATCTAAAAATTACGAAAAGCGATAAGGTAGAAAATTATTAATGAAAATAGTTTTCAGTGACAATTAGCGAAAATTGAGTTTTGCAAAAAAAAAAAAAAAAAAAAAAAAAAAAAAGGAAACTAAAGAGTTCTAACTGTAACAAAAGGGAGGTAAATCTTTTATAAAAACTGGAAATCTTTGGCCAATTTAGCAAATCTTATTTTTCACTAATTGTCTTCAAAAACTGTTTTCATAGCAATTAATTTTCTATCTTGTTGTTTTTTATAATTTTGGGACATTTTCATTACTGTGACATGACAATTCAGTAGATACCAATTATTTCACTTGAAAATAGTGTTATCAGAATCAGGAATTGGAAAAATTGGAACTTTTTGATGTATTGGAAAATTGTGTGCCAATTTTTCCATGCCAAAAACGATACCTTTAATTATGCTTTTTTTTTCATTTTTTTTTTTTTTTCAATCTGATTTTGATGTTTAAAACAAATTCTTCCACTACTGGTAGTAATAATAAAATAATATTCATTGATTTTCGACTAATAGTAAAACTAAAATCTATAGATAACCCCAACAAGTGTATTTTTATGTTTGAAAAAATATCTGCACCTTTAACATGTATTTTTACGGTAATTGGCGGGAAAATAACAACTTTATAGTTAAATATTTAGAGATTTATAAGAATCGGAATTGTATTGGAAGCAGGAAAAATATTGGAATCGTCTCATCACTATTTGAAATACAATATTTCAATTTTCAAATTTCACTACAATAATGAAGAACTACAAAAGTAACAAATTACTGCCTTTGATAAATAAGAAAATGGCAGCTGTCTAGTTATTTTTAAAAAAATTGAAGGTCTTAAATAATGAACAACTACTGGATTGTTTTCCATAACATTTTTTGATCATTTTTTTTTTTTTTTTTTTTTTTTAAATCATCATAAGTATTTCGTCAAATTAAAATAAAAAGTGGGTGTGCATATCTTTCCAACAATCAGTGTTGGGTTTACCTATAGGTTTAGCAGGCTTGAGTCTAACACCCCAAATTTTGCAGAACCTTTGTCCAACCAAGGCACATAATATTTTTGAGATTGTTTGTCATTTCTTACATATGTTGTCAAGGAATAATAGTGTCTTAACGACTCGAATATTGATTATTTTTTTTTTTTTTTTTTTTTTTTTTTTTTAAAGTAGCGAGATAAATAGAAAGAACAGCTGTGCAACTATAGATTTTTTAATACAGCAGTAAACTTTCCGTATTATTTTTTCATAAAATTTTTTTATAAAATTCCTTCTCCAACACAAAGTTTAATTATGTTGAAAAATGTTTTTTCAGCCTTTTTTTTTTTTTTTTTTTTTTTTTTTTAAACACTAGTAGCAAATAATAACATTGAATTCGGTCAAAAATTTTAATTACCTCAATCTAGAAGGATTTTTTCTACTTGACCGAGGATTGAAAAAAGTGTAGTATTAGAACAGGTACTATACTTTGCTCCTGGCCAAAAGGATGCAGTTTCCTGTCAAACTAAGGCCAAGACATGAATTGAAATTATTTAAATATTAATTAAAAATAAAATAGTTAAATACTAGTTAGTAGTGAAAATAGGGTAGAAATGGATTATTCAGAGGGATGGTGCAACAATAATTTATTTACATTGGACTTGAAGACAACGACTGGAAAACAGGCCAACATTTCCACGGGCAAGCAGTTCTAGGAAAGAAGCTTTGTTCACGGAATTTTCATCATGATTTAAACACAGATAGATGGGGGGGGGGACTATTGATGGTTGTTGTAACTAGATAAGTGTTTTTTTTTTTGTTTTTTTTTTTGTTTTTTTTTTATAAGTCCAGCAACCGGGGGAGGGGGTCATAGATTGAAGCTCAGACGAGCGTTTTCCCTATAAATAACGATAGAACAGAGACAGGCCTGCGATGAGGATGAGGCTGCAAGGAAGAAAAGAAGGCATCACTTACTAGGTTTCAAAGTCAGTTTTGAACTTTGTCATGGCAGGATAGGGTATTCCAAGCAACTCTTGCTCAGATATGGCAGCAGTACTCCATTTTAGGACATATCTTTAAGGTAATAAATTTTAGCTTTTAATGTGAGGGGAAATCCCTATCCTCTACAAGATTTGGTCAAAAGTTGAATTGCCTCAATCTAGAAAGATTTCTCCCTACCTGATCGAGAACAGAAAAGATTAAGCATAGTATCAGAACAGGTACTACACGTTGCTCCTAGCTAAAAGAATGCAGTTTCATGTTAAACTCCTGCCAAGGCATAGACTGAAAATATTTAAATGTTTAAAAATAAAATTGTTTGGTCCTATTTAATCATACTAAACGAAAACTACCCCCTCCCTTATTAAAAACCGACCTTGTCTTATCTCTAACTGCCTTCATGGGGAGGCAAGTAAGTAAAAGTGTATTTTGTGGTGAGACCTTTATTTTGAAGCTCTGTAGGACATAAAGTTAACCTCTTAGTATGCGTTGCTCTCAGGTCCATTCTCAACCGGAGTGGTAATACCAGCCAGGATCCCATTTTGGGGTAAAATAAAACCGGTAATTTACAAAATACAAGAGAGATGCCACAAAATAAGTTTTTTTTTTTTTTTTTTTTTTTTTACACGGTGGTCACCACTTATCAAGGCCCGGAAGCCAGTCAGGGATAAGGGTTATTGCAAGTACATTACGTTAGTGTGGAGATTTGATGAAGTGTTTACTTAAGGGGGCAGTTCATTAGGAATTTGTCAACGTTGGACTTGAAGACATCCAAGTTGTAGTCAGGTGGGAAGCAGGCATACGGAACAGAGTTCTACAGGCGTGCAGTTCTAAGAAAGAAGCTTTGTTCATGGAATCCACGTTTTGATTTAGGCACAGATAAAGAGTGGGGGAATTTTTTCACAGTGGATTCAGCTAGACGGGTGTTTTTTCGTGAAAGATTGGCGAGGGGGGACCAGAGATTGGAGTTCAGACGAGCACCTGCCATGGAAATAACGATAAAACAAGGATAGGCTCGCAACGTCTCTTCTGTGGGAGAGATTGCAGGGTAGAGAAAATGAAACTGTAAACACTTTTTGTATGAAACATGTGCGGATACAACACAAAATGATCTGATCAGATATGTCATAAAATCCCACTATCAACCCCACTGTGTCACAAGTTTGCTGTACATACTGTATGCAGTGACTAGAACTTGACACATGGGAAAATAGTGTTTATGACTGCGGTTAGACAATTACTAATGTAGGTAAGTAGGCCAATGCTGTCCCATCCCAGACATGCTTGCGTGTGTGTGTGTGTATAGCTGAGTTAGTCAATGTTTATTTCTCTATACCTTTTTCCCTAAATATCTTAATCACACAAAATACATGTTAAAATATGCCTCAATTGTGTGTAAAAAAAAAACAAAAAAAAAAACCTGTTCTTGTGCACCACACGGCTTATGTGACACAACCATATAACTTGAGCGAGGTGGGATATAATAACTAGGGCTGTGACAACAGCATATTCTTTTCATTGTTTTGATTCTTGAGTATATATCGTTAATATCTTATGTTTTTATAGAGACTGATGGTGGTTCTCGGTTGATTGACTGTGTCTCACATATACTTGAGAGTCAAAAGAATGAAAAGAATATTCTGTTGTCACAGCTCTAATAATAACACAGTCAAGCCATCAAATTTTCTGCAGCCAACATCCAGCTGGACTTTCATCTTATATCTCCAACATTAAAGTGATTAACCAAAAATAATAAAGCAGATGTCTCATGTGTTGCACTGGAAGAAAGGAACCGGTCCGTTTGACGTCCTAACTGAATTATTGTTCAAAAGAGGTTTTTATATCACCAAGAAAAAAAATTAATTAAAAAAAAAAAAAAGTTTAGCTTGACAAGAATTTGAACAAGTTGAAAGCTTGCTTCATACTTTTTTTTTTTTTTACATGGGAATCACCACTTATCAAGGCCCAGAGGCCACTTGAGGACAAGAGTTTATGAGTGTGCAGTGGTTATTGCGACAACAGCGTTGTAAGAGTTAGTGGTGGAAATAGGGTAGAAATTGACAATTCAGAGGAACGGTGCAACAAGGACTTGTTTACATTAGACTTGAAGACTACCATGTTGTAGTCAGCTGGAAAGCAGGATAACGGAACAGAGTTCGACAGGCAAGCAATATATTAAATATTTATTAATGACCTCCCCTACAAAACTGCCTCTGAGATGGGTATATATGCTGATGACACCACACTCTATAACAGGCATGACAGGAAAACAAACGAACACATATCTAAAGAAATGGCAAAAACACTAGAGGATGACCTCCAATCTGTAGTGGAATGGGGACAAAAATGGATGGTCACATTCAATGCTGCCAAGACTAAACTGGTTCCCTTCAATAATTACAAGAAACCTTCTCTGCCATCAATAGCAATGGCCAGTGACTCCCTGTCTGAGAGTACATCTTTCAAACTGCTTGGCCTAACGTTCACAGGAAACATGAGTTGGAAAAATTATATTGAAAACATTGCTGCGAAAAAGGTAGGCTCTCTCTACCGTGCTATAAAACTACTGACACCTGAAAGTATCCTGTACCTCTATAAGGCCACCATTCACCCATGTATGGAGTATTGTTGTCACATGCTGGTGCATCTGCTGCTAGTCTCTCGTTCCTAGACAAGGTTCAAAAGAGAGTCGCCAATTTGATAGGCCCTGAACTGGCATCTAAGCTTTAGCCTCTGTCCCATCGACGAAACGTTGCATCCCTCCGCCTGTTCTACAAGTATTTTAATGGTGAATGCTCTGACGAACTGCCGACACTTGTGCCCCCACAATGTAGACACCCTCAACAAACCCAACAGGCAGCTAAATCCCACCCCCACACAGTAGAGATCCCTAAATGTAAAAGATCTTTCTACTCTAGTAGTTTCTTCCCCAGAACCGCTAGACTCTGGAATTCCATTCCAGGTCCCTGCTTTCCTAACTTACTGACATGCAGAAGTTCAAGTGTAATGTGAACCGACATCTTGCTGCCCAAATCCCAACATAGTGCCCCAGCAGTTGCTGCCCCTGATAGTAGCCCCCTACACCAAAGTGGCAATGTGCTTTGTTTGGGGTGAAAATGTAAAAAAAAAAAAATAAAGAAGCAGTTCTAGGAAAGAATCTTTGTTCATGGAATTTGCATTTAGATTTAGGTACAGATAGAGAGTGGGGGAAATTGTTAATAGTTGTTGTAACTAGACGTGTGTTTTTTGTTAAAGTTTGAGAAGGGGGATCATAGATTGATGCTCAGACGGGCACTTGCCCTAAAAATGATAGAGCAGAGACAGGCTCGCAATGTCTCGTCTGTGGGAAAGAGGTTGCAGTGAAGAAGATAGGGCATAGTATTCAATTTTAGGACGTATTTTTTTAATTTGACCAACTGAGGCATTATTTTACATGAATATTGGCGTGAATACTGGTGAAGCATAATTTTTGAGGGAAAGATTATACTAATAAACTGAATAAAAAAATTCAAATTAAATTTCTGAAAATGAATATCGGTCTTCTACACACTATTGGGACGAAATTTCGGAAATCGTAAAACAGAATTTCACATGAAAACAATGATATCTACGTATTCCTTGTATTTTTTTTTAAGTTGATTGTATTAAAAAAATTACAAAAGATTGATAAGGTAGAAAAATGTTATAGAAAATAGAATTTGAAGAAAACGATCGTATTTGCTTATGTAAGACACAGGAGAGTTCAAAAGGGAGGTAATTTTCTGTTTCGATTTAAACAAGATGGGTGCAATTTTTCACCTGATTAAAGTTTTTTTTTTTTTTTTTTTTTTAAATAATTCAGTAATATTCAGGTAATTTCGATTCCATAATTTGGAAGCTAACATTGTAATTTATTAGAATTGACAAAAAATCAGTAGAAACCATTGTTTTTTTTTTGTTTTTTTTTTATCTGAAAACTCCATTTATCGACTACAAAATTTCGTTCTGATAGTGTAGAAGCGCCTGACTGTCTTTAATCGTAATTAAATAATAAACAAGTGCAGAGATTACGTTTTGACAATTGTTTTTGTATAATGTTAATCATGGAAGGTATAATAATGCTTCCACAGGCAGGAGTCACGTGTGATAATTATGTGATGTACATGATGATGATGATGATGATGATGATGATATTAGGATCTGTTAAAGTGTTTATACTGAGTTGACCTAAATGTCAATACTGCAAGGAGTGCTCTTTAAAGAAAAGAAAACATAAATTTCAGTTTTTTAAAATTTTGTTTTAGTACTACCGGATGCCAGGCATTCACTTACTATCTCACACATTACAACCGAGAGGTCTTTTTTAGATTCTAACCCGCCCCTTAAAGTGCAATTGCCTGTATCTCTCTCGCACTTGGTTCATTGGGTATATCTACCAGGCAGCTACTGAAATTCTTTTTTTTTTTTTTTTTGCGTGATTTCCAACAACTCCAATTTCCAAGTACATAGCAGTAGGAATTGCACAGCTACAATGGCTGTTGTGTATGAATTACTTTCCAAATGTTCTTTCTGGCACAAACTTCGAGTACCCTTTGCTACATTCAATATCCAACTCTCCACAAATGGTCCAGTGGAGACGTCTACACACTCCACTGTATCACACCACACAGCAACCGTTTCCCAGCAGAATCCAACAACTGGATGCCAGGTGGCTCACACCCTCCATCTCTGCGTGGCAGAACTTTTTTTTTTCTTCTTCATTGCTGAGATCACCCATCCTCATAAAAGCGCTGATCACACACACAAATTATATATATATATATATATATATATATATATATATATATATATATATATATGTTATTTGTTTTTGCGATACGTTTTGAATGAATTCAATTATTTGACGGAAGTGCATTTTTACCTAAATGCGAGTTGGGAATAATTTTCCCTTTAACCAACCAATTTGGTACCCCCACATGGGGGAGGGGAGTATATATATTATTTTTAAAAGATAATTATCCACTGACACGTGTTTCGTCATCTACGACTTCATCAGAGTGGCTAAATCTAGCGAGATTCGAAATTGGGACCCCACAGTAATGAGCCTGACCTCTTTATCCGCTGGCCCATCTGTTAATCTATAACTAGTGGACTAAAACACTCATGATTGTGTAGCGCTACCTAAGTGTTTTTGTAAAAACAAATAATACAATCATGAGTGTTTTAGTTCACTAGTTATAGATTAACTAGTATTTCCTTCAGTTTTGTTGTCGATCATAACAGTTTATCAATATATATTTGACTGTTTTTAGATTCTTGACATGATATACATATTGGAGGCTCTTCATCTTCCAATAAATGTTTGTGTATGTTCTATGTGGGATTCTGACAACTACAACTTCTTTTCTTGCTTTTCTATAGCCTAGGGGCAGGGGGGGGAGAGAAATTGGGAGGGTTCAAATTTTTCATGGGATAACCAATGGAAAACAAAAAGCTCAAGTTGGAATGAAATTTCCAGCCTGAGAACCGCGCGCGCGCGCCGAGTGTGTGTGTGTGTGTGTGTGTGTGTGTGTGTGTGTGTGTGTGTGTGTGTGTGTGTGTGTGTGTGTGTGTGTGGAGAGAGGGCAGAATTTTTTTTTTTTTTTTCCGAGGAAACCAAAATTAATAAACACAACGTGGGAATGAAGAGGGAAAGCGATAGTTATCTATAACTAGTTGACTGGAACATACTCGTGATTATGTAGCGACACCTAAATGTTTCTATAAAAACAAATAAAAAGTATATCTTGCCTTACTTTGTATTGAGCACTCTTTTATAAGCTTCGTAATAATTCATGCTTTGAATATTCTTGGAATAATAATTATAAGTATGTTTGTGCGTTATATATGTGTAGGAAAATATATTTAAGGCAATTAAGCTCCATATGCATCCGTGTTTCATCCCCATAGGGATTGGAATAACTTTAAAAATAAATTTTATTGCTACAATGTTGATTTAGTTTTGTTTTTATTTATTTAAATCATTATTCCAATTATGATTATTTCATTTCAATCATTCAAGTGCTAACATAAGCTCACCTGTTAATTAGACATTTCAAAAAAGGGATGCACCGCACCTAAGCAAAATAAAAGAAAAAGGTGACAAGCAAAGGTTATCTGGCCCTTTGTTTGAAAGAAGCTCAGCCATTGACTAATGAAAAGATTAACCCGTGGGAGGGAAGTAGCAACGACGAATCTGATTGGTTAATCAGCTAGACTAAACACCATTTGTATATATAAACACAATTAGTAGTAAAAACAATGTGGACACTTAGGTTGACGATTCCATGTGGGGGATGAAACGTGAACGCCTCTGTGTAGCTTAATTACTATAAGTTTTATTTTAATATTATGTGTGTATACACAAAGAAATAATGAAATCTCTATTATATAAAAGGAACTTTGTATGTGTCCCTGTGCGTGCGAGTTCGTTCTCTTATGGAATTTAAAAAGGCTGGGCCAATTTTTATGAAATTTCACACGAATATATGTTATATATCTGGCAGTGTTCTTAGATAGGTTTTGTATCAGAATGTTTTCGATAAGTATCGATAATCGAAATGAAAGAAGGATCAGACGATTTTGACCAAAGTTAACACCTTATACAGCCTAACATCACAAGTGCATTTGAGAAGTTTTATTACCACACGAATAGAGAGGCCTGGCACACAAAATCAACAGTAGTTTCTTTGATATGACAGGGGTGCATTTGAGGCATGTGAGGTTTTCTTTCGGTGCATCACGATGGGTTTCAAACTAGTGCAGGCAATAAGTCAATTAGATTGAAAAATGGGCGATTTCACCCTTTTTAAAGACAATAAAAATATGAGTGTTGAACATTCGTTGATCATCATTCAATCCCTAGCAACGTCAGGTCTCCTTGCTAGTGTGTGTGTGTGTGTGTATATATATATATATATATATATATATATATATATATATATATATCAGAAAACTTTGAGAAGGAGTTTACTAATCAAGGCAAAAGCAAACTCCAAACCAAATATAAATATTGCTATTTATATAGTAATCCCAACAAAATGAAAAAGCTCAATACATTCACTGATGATAATAGAGCTTACAACAGATAAAAGTAAGAACAAAGCTGTAAAATACAAGTTTACAATTAGTTTTTACTATTCGGCAGAATACTCCAAAACTGTTGTGTTAGGTCATCCTTAATCCATGGAGTTTCAAGTTTCAAAGTTGCTAATTCTACTCATCAGAGGAAAACTGTTAGCCAAATAATCAGATAGGAATACTAGATATTAGCATTTCTGTGTATTTGCTGGTTACTGCATCAGATGAAACTAAAAATTTTATGAGTCATAAAATATAAAAAAATATCAGAATGTAAATATAAATAGAGAAACAATTCATGCGAAGAGTTTTTTCACAAATATTTTGAGGAGAAAGTCAATTAGATGGATATAGGCGTATATTTAATTGGTATATATATATATATATTGGCATATATTCAATTGGGACATATATAAGAGCACTAATGTACATATATGTACCAATCGAATATATGCCTATATCCATATATATGATTGATATATATATATATATATATATATATATATATATATATAATATAAAGCTGAATGTGTGTGTGTGTCTGGTCACGAATAGGCTCCTATATGGTTGACTATTTTAAAAAACTGATTTCGTATGATGATAGAAGATGTATCAAGACACAGGAATGGGTATGCTTGATCTGGATTCATTAAAATTGTGCGGTCTGCGTTCGCGCCTGGTTCACAAAGTATGGAAATAAAAAATTAAAAAAAACGTTTACAAGTGTTTTTGATATAGATGTACATAATAATTCTTTGATAAGTATGTTTTAACTTAAATAGGGATGGTATGATAAAATTGTGGGGTCTGCGTTCGCGCCTAGTCTCCATAGAATGGAAATAGGCACAAACTTTAATAAAGACTTTTCATATCTATCTGTGTAAGTATACTTTGATAATTATGTTTCAGTTTGAAGAAATATGGTATAATAAAATTATGGGGGTGTTCGTTCACGCCTAACCTCCATAGAATGGAAATATGTCACAAAGTTTAACAAGTTTTTTTTAATATAGATCCACAGAATATTGTAATAAGTGTTTCAGTGTGAACACGTATGGTATAATAAATATGGGGTTTATCTATTTTATTTTTACTTTCATCATATTTTGCTTTGGTTTTGATACACCCAAATTCGAAGCTATCTCTTTACAACCATTCCTTTTCATAACCTACCATACTTTCATAGATCAGACTCCATTTTCTGCAGGCTGTTTTTGAACCCAGTCAACGACGGGTACTTTTGCTAGTATATATATATATATATATATATATATATATATATATATATATATATATATGTAATATACGCATGTAGCCAAATCTCCTACAATAATTCTTTTAAGTAATTCTGGTGTTCTTCAAAGGTTAGCTGAATTGTTAATTCCTTCTCGGGCAGAATTTTTATGTAATGATAGCCAATCTTTGCCCATAATTGTTGTAATAAGCAATGAAGTTGTCAAATTTGGAAAATCCAAATAAAAAAATAAAAGATCTACTACTACTACTACTACTACTACTAAAGTATTAACACACAATTCGGCTCACCCCCAGTTCTCCCCCTTTTTGTTTTCATCCAGAAAAAGTGGATTTCCATTTAAATTGCTACACCATTTCATGGATCTGTTTTCCATTTTTTTAAATTTTCTTTTTACATGTATAAAATTTTTAATAATAAAAAAAATGGTGTTTAACCTTCTGACAGTTATCTCTGAAAAATGTTAATTTTGCTGTGAAGGCTAAGGCTTTAAGCAGTTTATGATAGAGAGTAGGAAAGATAGATGACTTTTGATTTATCAAACAATGACTTCCTGTCTCTTTCCCTCTTCATTCACACGCTGCGTTTATTAATTTCGGTTTCTTGGGGGGGGGGGAGAAAAAAAAATTTTTTGCCCTCTCTCTCCACACACATGGTTCTCAGGCTGAGAAATTCATTCCAACTTCAGCTTTTTTTTTTTTTCTATAAGTTATCCCATTAAAACTTAAGCCCTCCTCATTTCTCTCCTTCTCTCTGTCCCTAGGCTTCAGAAAAGAAGTTGTAGTCGTCAGAATCCCATATGGAACATACACAAACATTTATTGGAAGGTGAAGTGTTTCCAATATTTATGTCATGTCAAGAGTCTCAGTCAAATATATATTGATAAACTCTTATGATCGGCAACAAACTGAAGGAAATACTTCAACTCAAAAATCTAAAGAAATGTTTAAAACATCACATTCATCCGAAATCTTCATCAAATAAGTTTTAAAATTTAATTTCAAATTTTTTATTTTTTATTTGTTTTATTTTTCAAAACATATAAAATTATCTTATATTATTTTGGGATTCCATTTGACAACTTTAATCCACATTAAATTATCCATTGACGGTTGATATCCCGTATTTAAATCAAACTTATCTCTCTATTTCTCTCCCTCTCTGTATCTCTTTTTCTCTCTCCCTCCCCCCTTCTCTCTCCCTCCCCCTTCTCTCTCCCTCCCCCCTTCTCTCTCCCTCCCCCCTTCTCTCTCCCTCCCCCTTTCTCTCTCCCTCCCCCCTTTTCTCTCCCTCCCCCCTTTTCTCTCCCTCCCCCCTTTTCTCTCCCTCGCCCCTTTTCTCTCCCTCGCCCCTTTTCTCTCCCTCCCTCCTTCTCTCTCCCTCCCCCTTCTCTCTCTTCTCTCTCTCCTCTCTCTCTTCTCCCCTCTCTCTCTCAGGGAATTATCTCCTCATCAGAAACCTCTATGAACATGAATTCAATTTATGAACTGTTCTCAAGTCCAACTTATATATATACACACATACACACACACAAAAGTATTCTATTTTCGTACGCTCCTTACTGTAGCTCCCTCACACACACAAGGAGGAGGTAATGCATAGGATGGTAGTCTCATGACAACAAAAGATGTTATATCCAATCTTCCTCAAAAGAGGCAGTATAGTATCATGACGAATGAACATATATTACATTGCCTCTCTCCCCTTTCAAAGGAAGAGGTACTGCCTTAAGAGATGGTATCATGATGAACGACGAACAGATACTACAGGAGTGGGGTGGGGTGGGTTATTGCAAGGCGGGAATTAAATGGAAAAGACATCTGTTTCCTCTTCAAAATTTTTTCTTAAAGTGTATAAAGATGTTTTTTTTTTGTATATTACTTTACCTTTTTTTTTTTTTAATATAAATACAGGGTTCTTGTCTCGCATGTCATTGACATGTTAAGACATGAAATTGTGCGTAGAAGCGAAAATGGCCCTCGTTGCAACAGGCTATTAGAAAGGCCAGCTTTTCGCAGAATGAGTTCATCCCGTGATGATGAGGAATCCTTGCAGGAAACCACTCCCAATTTAATATCTCTGAGTCAAGTAGACTTGGAAGGAAACTTAAAACTATACATTTCTTTTGAACTGGTAATCGTTGGTCAGTTAAATATGGGAATAGAAAATTGAAGGTCATACTACCGTTTATTTTACTCACTAGGAGTAGTCACGCAGGCCATCATCAAAGATTTCTCTTTGAGAACAACTTATGGCATTCTCTAGAGTTTGAGTGACAACAAGTCTCCCCAGATTTCCATTACTCTCCACCTTTTTCGATAAACATTGCAGATGAATTTGTATTATCGTAACAGTCGCTTACCATTGATTTCTCGTTGGTGGCGACCATTGGTCATCACTGGAATTTGGGTGGTAAAAAGCCTCCCCAAGATCCAAGTCCTCTTTGCATTCATTCAGTAGAGGTCTGGCTAGTGCTTTCTCTCTTCAGTCTTTCCATCCTCCTTGACCCTCCTCACTTATTTGGCGTGGATCAGTTTTTAGTGACACAAAAAAAAAAAAATGGGGAAAGTAGGGGCGCAGGGGGGGGGTTAACTTACAATTCAACAGTTTCAATTTTTCATGATTCCATGTGATGCTCCTTAATGTTTTACATCTGCAACATTTTCTGTGTGTTCAGTTTGTGCCTATAATTCATGTGTGTTAGTCTCCGCACTCAAGGGTTTTCCTTAATATTTCTGCAGTTTTCATTACTCTTATCCATTATTACTACTATTACTACTACTACTACTACTACAATAATAACAATCGGGAAGAGAAAGAAGCAATATAATTGGTCAAATACAGAGTAGTCCCTCTGCAGGAAATTTGTCAAACAGTTTTTTTACAAAAAACGGGAAATTCCAGGGGGGGGGGTCATTCCTTTTTGGAGAGTGGCAGCTACTTCCAGGACTTTCTACGGTTGCAGAGAATGAGTTACTGGTTGATCAATAAAAACGTGGAAAATTTGTCAAACTGATTTATTTTTATGAACGTGAGAAATTTATTTTTTTGGTGACTAGCAACTACTTCAAGACCTTTTCGCTTCAAAGATGCAACAACAAAAGCAGGAAATTCCATTTTTTGTGCCTATTCCTGTTTGGAGAATGGCAGCTGCTTCATGACTTTCTCACTTGAAAGTTGCAATAACGCTAACAACATTATCAACCTGATGCAAAAAAACAAATTTGGTAATACAGCTAAACATTTTGTTGGTCTTGGTGCACCCTATGCCGCTGTGATACGCCAAAACCAGCTTTGAAGCTTCGTAACGGATTTCCTGCCAGCCTCTTTCCCACAGAAGAGATGCCGTGAGCCTGTCTCTGCTCTATCATTATTTTCATGGCAAGTACTCGTCTGGTCGCCCCCTTGCCAAACTTTCACAAAATAACACTCGACTGACTACAACTACTATTTATACTCCCCACCCCCCACTCTCCATCTGTGCCTAAATCTAAATACAGATTCGGCAGACTCAACTTCTTTCCTAGAACTACCTGTCTGTGGAACACAGTTGCACTGGTTTGCTTCCCGTCCGACTACAATATGGTAGCCTTCAAGTCTAATGTAAACAAGTTCTTGTTAAACCATCCCCCTAAATAATCAAAGTGTACTCATCTTACCATTAACGATTACTACACTGCCACCTTACATTTATTAACCCTTATCCTTGAATGGCATTTGGGTCTTTATAAGTGGTGACTCCCTTGTAAAAAAAAAAAAAAAAATCGGATTTTTAATCACCTTTCTTTGAAAATCTGAAAGCTGTTTTCTACTGCGTCTGTCTATAATATTGGATATCAAAATTGAAGAAATGAATAAGCCAAGCGCAATAAAATTTAAACAAAATAAAATTTAAAACCCAAAATTTTCCGCTTTTCTAGTGAACCACCGTTTATGAATTATCTTGGAATCGATTATCCACCATCATCATCATCATCATCATCATCACCATCATCATCATCAGGTTTAACGTCTGTTTTACATGCTGGTACGTGTTGGAAAACTATAAGAAATTGACTTCAGAAACAAACCTATCTCTGGCCAGGTCTTTATTTATCCCTTTTTCTCTGAAGTCAGTTTCAAACAATTTCTCCTATATTTTTTTTTTTTTTTTTGTTAGAAGTGGTAAACTTTAAATTCAATCAAATCACAGACAAATATTATTATATGGTTTATTCCAAATATTAATTTTTGGCATTTATAATTTAAATATAATCTCAGGCATATACCCCCAGCGACTCCTGCATATATATAGCATAATCTAGATGTCCAATTTTAAAAACTCTATGCATTAAATCAGGCTGTATTTCGACAATAACCCATCAAATGTTGTTTTACAAGTGGTCTCTTGTGTCTGGTTTATCAGCATAGACAGGGGACGTTAGATATCCACAAAGAAAATAATCTAATATAATTACATCCCATGAACGAAGTGGCTAGTTGACAGGTCCATTTCATGAAATTATCCGTTCATCAAATATTTCTCTTGTTAAATTGATCGTATCGTTCACTGTGTAGTATGTGGTTCCATCTTGCTGAAACGATATGATGAATTGCTAAACCAAGCTAAACTCAAAATAACTGATAGGTGCCAAATATGTAATAAAAGAAAACAGTTTTCAATTTAAAGCTTACCGCCTGTAAAAAACAACAAAAAAACCCCTGTATATGTTGGCTTGTTACAGTTTTCAGCCTGGTGTCAACATCCACCTACTTAAGGTTAGCAAGCAATGTTTGATGTAAATGTTTTACAGCATTGGGACGTTTTATTGTCGTGATATAATATAACAGTGTAGTATCTGTTCTTTAGATGCTGCACTTCTATTTCTTGTTCTCTTTCGGTGGAGGAGAAATCCTTCACGACTGAGACAATTTTTATTTTTGTACCTTTTCTCCACGTTAAAAAAACGACCCTGGTGTCTAACTCTGTCCCGAGGCATTGTAAATAGGTATAATATAACTCGTTTTTATTTAAATGCAAACCAAACATTGATGTGATTTTTTTTTCCTTTCCCCTTTTGAAAAACTCAATCATGTTCTGTAAAGCCAAAAGCAAACACAATTTTCTTCTACAAAACCATCAAACCTAACACTATAAATAAATATTTGGAAATATAAAGAATTTTAAGCATGGAACCGTTTTCCAAAATTCGACTTGAATTTAACTTGAAAAGAGTTGATATAACAACAAATCTCCTCCCTTGAAAGGGGGAGGGGAATAGTGTAGTGTGTCCTGATCTCCTCCTTAGGAGGGGTGTTGTGCAGTGTAGTGTATGTTTATTGGTTTTATATATATATATATATATATATATATATATATATATATATAATTATTTTTTTACTATAATAATTAAATACCTACAGACACTAGTGTTTCATCCTTTCGGGATTCTTCAGTGCAGGGTGTCACGATTACTACCAGTCGAACGATTCGAACCCCGCGACATCTCTGGCTCGATTAGCGGAGGCCGTATCCATTCGGCTACCATTAATCATGTGAGATAGCGTTGAATTTTTAAACATTTTAATTTAAATGTTCATTACGTCAGACAGACAGTGATCAAATCGTTATACGATGATCTACGCATAAGAGCTAAATTGACCGACTTTTTAATTCAACAGAAAGTGCTCAACGATAAGAAACGTATTTCTTAAAGGGGCTGTCATAATTATTTTTTTACTATAATAATTAAATACCTACAGACACTAGTGTTTCATCCTTTCGGGATTCTTCAGTGCAGGGTGTCACGATTACTACCAGTCGAACGATTCGAACCCCGCGACACGAGACATCTCTGGCTCGATTAGCGGAGGCCGTATCCATTCGGCTACCATTAATCATGTGAGATAGCGTTGAATTTTTAAACATTTTAATTTAAATGTTCATTACGTCAGACAGACAGTGATCAAATCGTTATACGATGATCTACGCATAAGAGCTAAATTGACCGACTTTTTAATTCAACAGAAAGTGCTCAACGATAAGAAACGTATTTCTTAAAGGGGCTGTCATAATTATTTTTTTACTATAATAATTAAATACCTACAGACACTAGTGTTTCATCCTTTCGGGATTCTTCAGTGCAGGGTGTCACGATTACTACCAGTCGAACGATTCGAACCCCGCGACACGAGACATATATATATATAAAGCAAAAATATTGGACCGGACTGTGCATAATTTTGCTAGGTATTATAATTTTATTCATCACACTAGAGCAGATGATATTTGACAAAGCACAAGTGACGACAAATCTTCTCAATGTCTCAGAATAACTCTCCTTCTGACAGTGTTCGCATAAATTTAAGCAAATGACAACAAACTTGCTGACACTCCGGCACCACTCATCCCCCTCCAGACACGTCTGCATAATTTGGAGTGATTTAAGTAGGCTTTTGGTGTTTTGTTTTTTTTGTTGTTTTTTTTTTTTTAAATTGTCATACCAATGGAAGGTGGGTTTATGGTATTTATCAGATCTCGAGTGACAATTATTCTTATAATTATTTTAGTTATTTTTCTTTTGTTTATATTTCCCCCCCCCCCAAAAAAAAAGCCATCAAAATATGTTCTGCATGTTGAAAAGAAAAGTTTATTTTGTTAATAGTAACCCATGCCGAGTAGTTCAGGTTGCATTGCGTTACAACAAATTCTTGTCACAAGACAAGCTTTGAGTATATACAATACAGGTCGGCTTTGTTAGGTTTTATAAATAAACTGGCATGACCGCCCGGCATTGCCCGGTCATAAAATATGCATAAATATTATATTTTAATTCATACAGAAACTGAATCGTGTACATGCGATTGTTTTTTTCTTCTAAGCAGTTCACTTTTTGTAAGTAAAAAAAAAAAAAAAAAAAAATACTCGAGCTGAGATCGAAACCAAAACCTAAAGACAATGAGTCAAGTACGATAACCATTAGACAAGCATGACATAATCTTTGAAAGGTGTTTTCAAACATACTTATTCTTAACATAAGTAAACTGTAATATATTCACGCAAACAGATACAAATCCAACAACTCCCATGTACCAATTTTTTAATTTTGATCCCTTAGCAGCCCTTTTTTTTTCCAGATGAAAGCGGATTACAGTTTTCCACATGTCTGAATATCCTATACACCAAATTTCAAGTCTGTAGATCAAAATTCGTTGAGTTTTGGTTCTTTCTGCTGCTGGCTTCTCAAAAATCTTTTTTTTTTCTTCTATTTTTCAATCTAAATATTTTTACAGACTTGTGTATTGTTTATTTAAACTATATTGTATCTTCTACACCTATATTGACACTTTTGATTTGTATATTATTAGGCTGGTCTAGTGTTCAGCAGAAATGGAAGACTACACATATTTGGACCATCTTAAAGTCTCATTATTTGTAAACAAATGTTTGGAGGATACTTTTGAGTTCATTTGAATAAAAAAAAAAAAATGGCAACCAAGTGGACAGCTGCATGTCATAAAATCAGAGATAGGTAAACTGAAATCTAATCCTAATACATCTTTGGATTTGTTCAGTCTCAGTCCAGCCAATCTAATCAAAGAGTAAAAACTACCAATGGTTCTGATATCTGAGTCATGATAATGGAGATGTTTGAACTCTAGGTGACATGAGGAGTTGCAGAGAGCCAATATAGGAGCCTGGGGAGGAGGGCAAAGCGCTTCTTTTTTTTTTAAGGAAGGCAAAGGGTGGGATAAGCAATTAATTGTTTCATGAAATCGTTTTAATTTCTTCTAAATTACATGCGATGGAACTGTTCCAACCAATATTTTTCTTAACTCTGATACAATTACATTATGATGACTTTTTTTTTTTGCATCCTCCAAACAAGGCACAGTGCCACTTTGATGTAGGGGGTTACTATCTGGGACATAATTTGTAGGGGTACTATGTGGGGAGTTGAACAGCAAGCTGTCTGTTTACATTACACTTGAACTTCTGCATGTCAGTACAGACAGGGAAACAAGAACCCAGAGAGGAATTCCAAAGTCTAGCAGTCTTAGAGAATTTATCAGAGTAGAAGGCTTTTTTTACATCTAGGGATTTCTACTGTGTAGGGGTGGGATTTTGCTGCTTGTCGGGGGGTATTTACATTGAGCGGGCACAAGGGCTTGTAGTTTGTCGGAGCATCTACCATTAAAATACTTGTAAAACAGGCAAAGGGATGCGACATTATGTCGATGGGATAGAGGTTGAAGCCTAGTTGACAGTGCATGACCTATCAGGTTGGCGACTCTTTTGAACCGTGTTTAAGAGGGAGAAACTAGTAGCAGATGCATCGGCCCAAATGTGGCAACAATACTTCATACATAGTCGAATGGTGGCCTTGTAGAGGTACAGGATACTCTCAGGCATAAATAACTTTCTAGCATGGTAGAGAGAGCCCACCTTCTTTGCAGCAGCCTTGGCAATGCACTCAATGTATTTATTCCAACTCATGTTTGCTGTGACCGTTAAGCCGAGGTGTTTGAACGAGCTACTTTCTATTCTAAAATCATCTAATACGATGTAAGTGATGGAACTGTTCCAATATTTTTTTTTCAATTCCGATACAATTATTGATTCTGATTCTAAAATCATCTAATAGTCTATTTTGGGGGGGGGGGTGATATAGCAGAGAGTTCACATCTACTTTTAGATCAGGATATAATTTTCTTTTTAATTTGGCAAACTTCTTAATGTCTTCCCTTTATGTATTATATCCAAGATTTTGATGAACTCCTTGTAAGATTTTCATATTTCAATCATTCCATTTTTTCAATTATTTATCCACTTGTATCATTTTTATCAGACAGAAAAAATCAATATTAATTTCAAAGAAGAAAAAAAGGTGTTGCTGGCTTTGCTAGAATAATCCAAAAAACAACAAAGACTAACGGTTACTATATTGTCCAATTTCTACTGAACACTCTTTAACCCTTATCCTCGAGTAGCCTCTTGGCCTTGATAAGTGGTGATGCCTATGTAAAAAAAAACAAAAAAAACACACACACACAATGGTCATCAAATAACATAACATAAATGGTGGGATCCTCCTTCTATCGATCCAGTAGATATCTCACTGCTGATGCAATTCTCTATCTATATAATAGCCAGGTACGTCCAAGGATCAAGTACTGTTGCCACATCTGGGCAGGAGCTGCTAGAAAGAACTTGTCCTGCTTTGATAGAGTTCAAAATAGACTTTGTAGCCTCGTAAGGGATGTCTTTTTCTCTTCCTTGCAACCTCTTTGTCACAGAAGAGATGTTGCGAGTTTGTCTGCTTTATTGTTATTTTCATGGAAAGTGTTCGACTGAGCTTCAATCTATGGTCCCCCCTCGCCAAACTTTCACAAGAAACACTCATCTAGCAGAAAACAATATCACTAATTTGCCCCAGTCTTTATCTGTGCCTAAACCTAAACGTCGATTCCATGAACAAAGCTTCTTTCTTAGAACTGCACGCATATGGAATTGTTTTCCGTTTTCCTGCTTGCCGGCTGACTACAATATGGTTGGCTTCAAGTCTAATGTAAACAAGTTTTTGATGAGCCGTTCCATATAAATTAACAAATTTACCGAATTTCCATTACTAATGATTACTTTATTGTCCAATTGCCTACTGTACACTCTTTAACCCTTATCCTCGAGCAGCCTCTTGGCTTTGATAAGTGGTGATGCCTTTGTAAAAAAACAAACAAACAAAAAAAACAACAATCAATGCACCCCCCCCCTAAAAAAAGGATGTTGGAAAGTGTTGTAACTTGTGTGTGCATTGTGACTAGTATTTAACCAGAGAGTTCAATTAAAGGGAAGTAACTCAGCAGAACATAAAAAAAGAACAACTATTGTTCACCTTGGTTTGATGCATGAGATTAAGCTGTGTTAGATATATAGGAACTGTGACACCACAGTCAAAAAGTGGATTGAAAAGTCAGAGCCACTGAGGATGGGCACTGACCTGCAAAAAAAAGCATTCCCGGTAAAGGCGTTTCAGGTGCTTATCAATAAACTAACTTTTCTCAAAGGGAAAAGGCAAAGCTTGGGAGAGTAGATCTCCTAAAATTGCACAGAAGCAGCATTACATTGTTATCGACAGGGACCATATCATTACAAGAGTGCTCTAATCTCTGTTGGGGGAAGGTCGAGGATTCGAGAATAGGAAAAGCTTACATGAATACAGCAGTTTTTATTCGAACCGAGATTGATGACGATGTGATGTCACAAAAAAATATTTCACCTTCTGTATCCTTTTGTGACATCATCCTTTTGTGACATCATCCAACCAGTGTACATGACACCTTTATGACGTCATCCATTGTGCCTGAAACATTTTGTGACATCATCCAGTATACAAACAAACAAGATTCAAATTTATACTAGCATACTAGACCTGGCACAGCCTGAATTCTGTGCAGTTCTAGGAGGTCCACCCTCTCAAGTTTTTTACCTTCTCTCTCTGAGAGTGGATAAGTTTATTGCTAATCACCTGAGCCGCTCCTCTAAGGGAATGCCAGTGGGACTGCTCAGGTATTTTTTGTGAGCCAGAGTGCATTGCTTCCTGACTTTGATTTACATTTCCCTGCAGTGTGAGGGAGGTTAATACTTACTTAACCACTAAGAGTTTACATGATTCGTTTAGCGTAGCATAGTTTTTACATGTTCACACTCGGAACCCACACGTGAACTCACAGTCACAAGGAAAGAATATGATTCGCTTTATTATTTACTAGTAATTTCCAGAATTAAAAAAAAAAAAAAAAATTTTTATTACATTTTCACCCCTGATTATTTTCTATTGCCACTTTGATGTAGGGGCTACTATCAGGGACCTAGGTTACAGGGGTACTATGTAGGTAGTTTGGCATCAAGATGCCTGTTCATGTTACACTTGAACTTCTGTATGTCAGTACAGTTGGGGAAGCAGGGACCCGGAAGGGAATTTCAAAGCCTAGCAGTTCTGAGGAAGAAACTACTTGAGTAGAAAGCTCTCTTACATCTAGGGATCTCTACTGTGTAGGGGTGGGATTTAGTTGATTGTTGGGTTGTCGGGGGTATTTACGTTGAGGGGGGTACAAGTGTTTGCAGTTCGTCGGAGCATTGTTTCTTGTTCAAAAGTTTTGTACTCTGATGCACGTCACAAAACTGCCGTGTTGAACACCTGGTACTATGTCTTGTGTCCAACCATGTTTAAGACACGTCTTTTCCTCTCGCACTCAGGCCACGTGTGTAACACGTCTGTCTTTCTTGACCACGTTATTTTTTATATAGATATAATCTTTTTATTTACCTTCTTCCTTGCTGTGACGTCGCCTCGCACACGGCTCGGTCATTTGCATATGTTAGCTGTTGTACAGCTGCTGCTATACGTATGTCCACTCAACATAAATACCCCTGACTAACCCGACAAGCAGCTAAATCCCATCCCTACGCTGTAGAGGTCCCTAGATGCCGGAAAGCTTTCTACTCTAATTTTTTCTCTTGGACTGCTAGACTCTGGAATCCACCCCCTCGGTTTCCTACTTTCCTGACTGTACTGACATGCAGTAGTTTAAGTGTAATGCGAATAGATATCTTGCTATTCAGATATACATAAGTATAAATAGCAGCCCTTTACATCCAAGTGCCACTTTTTTAAAAAACGTTTTTTTTAGTCGCCGTGATAGCATTTTTCATTATATATATATTTTTTCACATGAAAAAATACGTTTCACCTTAGAGATTAACTTATGGCTTTTATCTTTCAAACCAAAAAATAAATAAAATAAAGGAATTAAACTGAAACTAATTAAAGAGTTTACGGTAAGCCTCTTTTAATAGCATAGTCTTATATAAGCCACGACTATTTTTGCACGTACTAACTAGTTTATCAACGTATTGATATAAATTAGATTCTAAAACTTTTAATCTTTTATTGCATAAAGATTTGATACAACTTTTGAAGCCAGGAATGTCTTTTTTATTCAACAGCTGCTTAAATAATTTCAAATTCTGATTAATTTCTATTTTAATCACGAAAAATTGTTCTAAAGAATTTACGTGACTAAAATAGGAATTGACCGTTTTTTCCTCTTTGCAGATACACCCCTCTCTCTCTCTCTCTCTCTCTCTCAGCCTTCATTTAAAATAAAATAAAAACTGGTCACTATTTTCGTTTCTATGGAGACTGGTCGGCGATAGCGAGAGTCAGGAATAGTTCTTGAATTTAAAAAGTGGTTGTACTGTTTAGCGACCACTCCTTTTTCGACATTACAACGGTGCACGTAGTAGCAATAGTAATGATGGTAGCCATTAATATTGCCGATGTGAAGGAATACGAGGAACTGTAATAACCATGAAATACGGGTTTTTCTTTCTATCTTATGCGAGCAAGTGATTAGCCTGTTTTTTGTTTTTTTATCCTCCCCCCTCTCTTTGGTGTTAATCTATCTATTTCCGCCCTGCCTTCTCTCTATGTATCTTTATCGTCTCCTCCTCTCCTCTTTACTCTCTTTCTTGCTCTCTTATCTATCCATCCTTTATCTCCCCCCCCCTCTCCGTCTGTCTATCTTTTCATATACACTCCCCCCACCCACCTCTTTCATAAAAGTCCGAAAAGCCGCTCTTAGTTTAAATTATAAACTCTCCAGTGTCTCCACTGACTAAAAGTCAGTTTTTTTGTTTATCTTGTTTTAGGGTCAACTTATTTTTTTTGTATTTAACGAAACGAACCGAGAAAAAAAAAAAAAGAAAAACGTTAAAGAATCTTTAAATTTATTCTTTTAATTGAAACATGTAAAAAAAAAAAAGAAGGGAAATTCAAGACAACTTTTATGACGGAGACAAAGGTACACTTTTTGTTTATTTATTTTTCAAATTAACAAAAAAAAAAAAGAAGAAATTCTGGCCCCCTACCCCACCGCCATCCCACCCCAACAAAATGTTAATTTATTGTTGTTGACATTGTTGTTGTTGTTGTTGTCTATTGACACTGGCAACGTTTGTTGTTCCTAACAAGTTGTAAACTTTTTAACGGCACAACGATAAAACTAACCGTGAGTATTTATTTATTCTTTTCTCAACGGAGTTTGGACGTGACACGGGGGTCACTTTAACATGGGGGGTTGGGGGGGGGTCCAGTCATTTTCCCCTCTCTTCAAAACACCCGACCCCTCCTCTTTTTTTGGTGGGGGATATAATGTCTGTCTTGAAAATTGACGTTGGTACTTATGCAAAATACCGACCGCGCTATTTTTTAGATGGGATTTTCAATTTTTGGTGTATCTTTTGTTTATTAAATTGTTAGGTGAAAGTACAGAATAGTTAAAAGCCCCCCCCCCCCATGTTAAGAATGGGTTTCTACACAACAACCTTGTTATTTACGCACGATCCGTATTTTGAATAAGTATCTTGTCGAACCTGTCAGCATTTCCAAGTAGGGGATCGATCCTTTGGTGACACGCCCCTCAACACACAGGAAGAGGTAATGCCTTGGAGGATACTCTCTCCCCTTTGGAACCAAACTCCTGATATATTCCCGCAAATGTATTCTTGCAGTCTTAGTTTTCCAAACTTTTACAGATGTAGACCAGACCGGGTCGGGTCAGTCCGCATGAAGTTCAATCCGAGTTGCAATTATTTATTTGCTTTTAAAAATTACATTTTTATGAGACAGTGAAACAGGAAACACAAAAAACAAATGTCGTTTTAAAAAATAAATATAATGGCAACCCTCCCATTCAAAGTTATATTTGTTTTCGAATTTCGGTTTTAATTATTTTTCTTTGCGCTTATATAGGAAAGGATCCCTATCAACCCGATTATTTCCGATTGCAATTTACGCGACAAACTTGAAATGGCCGAAGCAGTTTACGATTTGAAAGCCGCGAAAAAAATGTAAAAAAAAAAAGTGGCAGATGACACTTCAAGTATACGAATTCCAAACCGGTTTTGATTATTTTGTCCTCCTCCTCTTTTCTTTTAGCCCGCCCTCCCAAGTTCATAAAAAGTATTAAAGATAATTTATTGATTTGAAGATTAAATTCATTCTAACACGGAATTTGGTGTGAGTGTGTGTTTGTTGAGGGGGGGGGGGGGTGATCTAACCGGCTGTTCGTAATTTTAACTCATTGTTCTAAAGGAGATAACTCTATTTTACTAAAGTAGTTCCTATTTACAATGCCTCCCCACGGGACAGATTTAGACACCAAGGTCGTTTTTTAATGTGAAGAAAAGGAACAAAAATTTAAAATTTGTCTCAGTCGTGAAAGACTTCACTACCACTGACAGAAAACAAGAAATTGGAGTGCAGCACTGCAGCAGCACTGATACAACAGATACTACACTGTGATCTTGGCCCAAAAGCCACAAAGTCAGTAGTTGAAAAAAAGTCATTCACAATTGATTGTTTCAAGAAAAATAACAATATCGTCGCATTTTACATTTTTGTTTTGTTATAAAACTTAGTTACATAAAAATTTATTTTATTTAATGATTAAATAAAGTAATTGATTTTTTTTTTTTTTTTTACAATTCTTAGTAAAATAGTTACCTCCCTTTTAAAACGAATTAAGCTTCCTAATTGCTCACAAACCAAACGGCCAAGTTCAAGGTGTAGTATCTGTTCTGGTGTTGCACTTCGGGAGGGGGGGTCTCAGTTGGTGAAGAAAAGGTCCTTCTCCTTCACAACTGAAACAATTTTTATTTTTTTCCCCTTTTCTCCACATTAAAAAACGACCCTGGTTTCTAACTCTGCCCTCGTGGTGAGGCAAAGTAAATAGGAACCTTAAGTCAAGGTAATGAAATCAAGAAAAAAAAATGGGTGCTTCTTTCCATCTTAACAATCATATGACGACTTTTATAGGTTTTTTGGTGAAAACGAATATCGCATTTAAATTTGCCGCAAACAAGTAGTTTTCCAGATATTAAGCAATGTAATTCCTTATGTCATAAATAGTAGCCATTTTTGTACGCGCACATTTTTGACGCAAAGGAATTACATTGCTTAATATCCAGAAAACTACTTGCTTGCGGCAAATTTAAATGCGATATTCGTTTTCAGCATATCCAAAAACCATTTTGATAAGAGTCGTCACTTTAAAAGTGATTGCCAAAGTTGGAAGTAAAAAAAAAATTTACCAAGTGTTGCATTTAAGGCGATACTAATTGACTGTTCGACGGTGACTCAACCATGTCCGGTCTGTTTCCTAATCAGAAACATTTGGGTTGATATGGGTCCATTCCCGTGAGAAGTACATTTTTCCTTATGAAAGCGATTATTTAATTTCTAGTTAAACTGAAAGTTATTTTCTTTTAACTGTGTTATGACAATTTTTGTTTAGTACGTTTTACAATAGACAACAGAATGAAAGATACAAAAACACAACAAATGTGTCAAAGGCACCATAAGTTACTCTTTTACCTAACTAAATTTTTAGTGTTTTAACTTTTTAAGCGGTTCGAAAAACAAGCAGCGCATCACTCAGCACGCAGCAGAGTTGTTAAGTTTAAAACGACCACAACATTTTGTAAACATTGTTTTTAAAAAATAAAAAATAATACTTCTATTATGTTTTAAACGACTGTAATAGTTTATTTTGAAAGTATATTTCATAAAGAAAATTGACAACCCACTTTAAAAACAGAAATTACGAGTTTTATATATTTTATTCGCAGTTTTTTGTTGGGGGTGTCAAAAATTCCGCCTAAAATTCTGATACACCTACCACAAGATGGCGAAAATGTGGACGCCGTATTCTGAGTCTCGATAATCGCTTAAAAATCGAAAAATAAACAAAACAATGGTAGAAATCAAGCCAATAAATGTCACTTTTTCGTCCTGTTGTCTAAAAACATAGCTGATATTTTTGTAACATCTTACTATCACTTTCATTCTATTTTATTTACCCCCCCCCCTAAAAAAAGTAGACTCATTAAATGCTATTCAACTCGTATATACACATTATTAGCAATAATGACTTATTTTTCGTATGAGATAGATCGTGTCAAATCAGATTAATTCATTAATGAATTAATATTGGTTCTTATTAAGAATCAAATATATTCATTTTAAGAACTTCTTAAAAACCCTCTTTGAAAAGGGGTTAGTTTATTGCTAATCGCCTGGTAATGCAGACGGGACTTTCCAGACACTTTTTGAAGATCAGAGTGCTCATCCTCAGGGGCGCTTGTTTCTCACTTCCACTTTCTGATATTGGTGTCTAAGTTCTTGCAGTGGGAGAGAACTAAAAACCCTTATTTAGAATTCATCTTAAAAAAAGAAATACAGGAAAATTTTCACGGTGTATGTACCCGTCATATTGCCAAAATCACAAATATTGATCAAGTAGTTTTTATTTCTAATGAATATCATATTTTATGAATTAACAAAAGGGACTGTCTCGCGTCGCCATCTTGAAAAAAAAAACAACAAAAAAACAAAACAAACAAAAGCAGATAAGTTGACAAATTCAAGCTTGCTAGTCTTGTAATGCTACCGATTTCGCATTAATGGCTTTAAATAGTTTTTAAAAATTAATTTATATACTAAAGAAAACGACTACTTATTCAATTTACGTGTATTTTGGAATATAACATTCTCATTCCGTGACATCATGAAGATTTTTATTTTTTTGGTATTTGTGCCTTTTTGGTAACGTGCTGAAATAATAACGTTATTATTTTGAAAGCCATTCTTAGCATGGGGAGAAAAGTTTTTTTTTTGTAACTATTCTATGCTTCCACCTAACAATTTAATAATAATAATAATAATAATAATAAATATATCGTGAAACTTGAATTAACTTGAAAAAAAAACTATTTAAAAATAGCGCGATACCAAAAATGCATAAGCACCGATTTTTCTTTTTCCTTTTTCTTTTTCCTTTTTCTTTTCAATATAGTCAATTTGCAGTTTTTCAACTCAATAAACACTTTAAAAATGACGACTTTTCTGATGTGCTGAAAACGAATATCACATTTAAAACTATGACAAATAGTTTTCGTGGTATTAAGACATCGTTTTATTCCAAACTTATAGGTTGTCGCCATGTTTTGTTTTGTCATGTAAACTTTCGCATGTGTGCTAAACGAAACTTTCAACTTAAGTAAAACAAAATGGCGACCAATGAAAACCATTAAGTAATACATTGGGGAAAATGATGTCTTAATATCAGGAAAACTATTTGTCGGCGAAAGTTCTAAATGCGATATTCGTTTTCAGCTGACCTGAAAACTTTTCAAAGTCGTAATTTTAAAGGCGAATGTTGAATTAGAAATAAACTGCAAATTGACTTCACATATTTTTCTTTTATTAAAATAAAACTCTAAATATTGGCGTCGGGTTTTTTTTTTTTTATACATATATAGCTTTTAATGATGTTGCTGATGATGATTAATCATCACCATAATCATGATTAATGGTTTTAAAGAATTTTTGTATAGTTGCCCCTAGCGTCTCTGCGTCTTGAATATTAAAAAAGAAAATACATTTTTTTTTTCCGTGCGTAAATATTTGCAACTGCTTCAATAGAATGCAAAGATAAAATAATCAACAGCCGATTGTTTGGACTAATTTTTCTTGTCCTTTTTGGACATTTAACAGTAAAAATGAAAGACCTTTCCCCACTTATTTGATCCATGGCAAATGGATATTAGTAGACCACTTTTGAATCTGATGATGTAAGTTTTTTTTTATTATTATTATTATTATTCTAAAAACGTATCTTGTGTAGTTTCTGATTTTTAACCGATTTTTAGTGCTAGTGCACTTACTAATCCACGTAAATTTTTAAATCGTATTTCCAAGTTTAATTAAAGTTTTATTTTATTTTTTTAATTCAGTTGTAAGGTTATAGTATAGAATAGGTACAAAACACCCTCCTCTCCCCATGTTAAGAATGGCTTTTTAAATAATGTTTCAGCACGAATCAATAAGTGCACTAGTACCGATTTTTTTGTCTTTGATATAATCAAATGATATTGTGATCATTTTAGAGAGAAAAACATGTGACCGTTATTATTATTATTATTATTATTATTATTATTATTATTATTATTATTATTATTATTATTATTATTAAAATTAATAATGATGATGAAAATGAGGACAGGACGCGCGTAAAAAATGGCCGCCAAAGAATACAATGCATAATACAACTTTTTATATCTCGATAATTACTTATTTCTGCAACCTTTCAATGCGATTTTCGTATTCAGCATAGTCTAAAACCTCTAAAAGTCATCATTTAAAAGAAAATTGTTGAGGTGGACCTAATCTGAAAATTTACCAATGTTTTTTTTTTACTTTGTGTGTTATTTTAAATGTTTGTTTCCCTCCACTCGAATTCTGAAACCAGCTGTGATCATGACGATTATTTAAATGTTGACTTTTATCCCCGCCATCCATTCTTCATCTAGGTATATTTATTTATTGTATACGAATTATTTGTTTATTTTCTTTGTCAGTAAATTGTTAGATTGTTAGAAATGTAAATAAATAAATGATAATGACATTTCCTTGTCACGAGTTTTTTTTCTCCATGGCTTGAAATCATGGAATCGTTTACGTTTCACATTCAAGCTCCGTCTCTCTCTGTCGACATATTTTTTTTCCTTCTGACGAGCGTTTCGCTTGCACAATAAAGAACAACTTGGAAAAGTCCCTTCTGTTTCTGCGAAGATTTTTCTGGCGGCGGTGGCGGCGAATTGGATAACTATTTTGGTAATAATATTATGCATGCGTTTTTTTTTTTTTTTTTTTTTTAATCAAATAAAGAAGAAAAAAAATGGTAAATTTTGACTTAGTTTCCACCATAACATTTTTTTTTAAAAGACGACTTTTACTCTTTTTCAGGTATGCTGAAAACGAATATCGCATTTAAATTTTCCGCAAGTGGTGGCCATTGTTGTACGCGTATATTTTTGGCGCACGCGCAACAAAAATATGCGTTTGCTTTCGCGTACAACAATGACCACCAATTATAACATAAAGAATTATATTACTTAATATCCGGAAAACTGTTTGCGGAAAATTTAAATGCGATATTCGTTTTCAGCATACCCGAAATGTTTTTTTTTAAATCGTCATTTTATAGGAAAATGTTGAGGTGAAAACCAAGTAAAATGTTACATTTCCTCTCATGGGTAGTTGTAACTTCATGCAACATTTCAGAAAATGTAATGAGTTGTTATTGAGAATTTTGAGAACGAACGGACGAGGGTGAATTCTAAGGTCCGAATCTGACTAAGTCGGTGGACCAATAAAGTGTAATATCCGAATAGATACTACACTTTTCTCCTTGCCTGTTGATTAGTTTAGAGTTGGACAGCCTCCTGTTCTAATATAAATGACTTCTGTTTGTCTAGTAAATATTATCTTACCATGGATGTTGGGAGCACCATGATTAAACCACCTCCCCCCCTGTCCCTCCCACCCCTCGAATACCAGAGAATGCATTTTTACTGAAAACATGAACTAAGATTGAATATCGAAACTGAAAGAATTATAACGAAGTTAATTAGATGTTTTTCAAGATTACTTAAAATTTTGTTATTAATGTTTTTTTCTGTTTTATTTTTTTTTTTGTTTTTGTTAAACTACAAAATTTTAAGCAAGATTTTATCCATCTTTAAATAATTGGGTGTCTGATTGGCATAATGAATGTTGTCTCAGACTGGAATTCGCTCTATGCCAAGGTATTGTAGTTACTTTTATCTGTTTTATGTTCATTAGAAGAATGGTAGCATTCTATGTTTGTGTTTCTGCTCCGTGCAAAATCTTACTAGTGAACGTAGTGACGATGCCATTCATGTCCACGCTTGGACAAAACATTCGCATGATATAAAGACGAATACATTTTCTAATTATCCTTTTACATGGCTTGTTGCATTTTTGCCAGTAAATTTTTATTTCATATTGGATCTAATTATGTTTAATTAAGTATCAACATCATTGGCAAAGGTATGAACACACAATCCTCAAACCTAGTCATAGGTGAATTGACTTGTGTTCAACTAATTGTATCCAAGTAATCGTTCCTAATAGGTTCTGTGTTTCGTCATTACTACCCCCCCCCCCTAATTTCTTCTTCGACCGGTCGTGGTTTTCTTCATCAGGAATTCAAAGTTTTACATTCTATGTTTCAAAGGTGACTGTCTCGCTTCCAGACGTTCGACTCCCATCTCTGGACTCCAGACTGTCCTCTCGTCCTCAGACTCTCTCTCAGACTCTCCCCGCTTAACTCTAAAGTTTCTAACTATATCGAGAACTTTCCATTTTCCATGACGTTAAAACATGCGTCTTCTTTTACGTGTTCTGGAAATGCATGTCTAAAACTTTTTCCTTTGTTTACAAAAGGAATTTTAACCTATATTCCCAGTAACCTATATTTCCAATATGTTACAAACATGTTTATTAAATTATTAAATTATATTATAGTTGCATTCTTCAATTGAATTTCGTAACAGAATTGACAAATGCACATTCTTTTCTTAAAACTGTTTTATTTCTAAGCTTAACAATGGTTTGTTTTTACATTCCATTTGCTAATTCTCTCTCGTAATCTATTTCTAAACCTAAATTACGAGGTTCGAATTTCGTCTATTCTATTTCATTTTCATTTTAACTAAATCTCTCTATTTTTATACTTGCATGAAAATGGGACAGCCCTTATCATGTAACACGACCTGCGGCTGTCCAATGCCACATGTTAAGAGGGTCATTCAATATATATTCAATCAAACACTAGCTTCAATCAGCAGCAACTAAGTGAAGATTTTTTCTGATTGACTTTGATCATAAAAGTTTTGTGTGAGTAGGAAAACAATGAAAAAAAAAACAAAAAAAAAACTAAAATCCTTTTATAAGAAATCAATTATTTGTAACTTAGTTTCAACTCATTTTTATAGGTCAAGAAGCTGGATTTGTTTATTATCCTCTTTAACTTCATTCTTGTCACATTTATTATTCATCTTTTTTTTCTTTTTATAGTTTCCTGCTTTCTCTCTTCTTCCCCAAATTGAAAGGATTATTTAGCTTTCAAGCATTTAACAGAAAATAGAAGCAGCTCTTCTAATAATTTTCTGTTCTTCCTTTTGATCCTATTTGCACGGTTGTATAGACTTTTAGTGGTCCATCGAATTTATATATTCAATTATAGAAAAATTATGACACGTGTTTTAATGAGCATATCTAGGCAGATATGTATCAGGATATTTAAGATTATTGATCATCCAGGTGTTTGATTTCCGTGGTAATTGTTGCAGAAATTAATGGTGAGTCAAACCCTCCAAGGTGTGTATGGTTTTAATGAAACTGTGTTCTATAAAATAGTAAAAATAACTTTGTTTTTATAGAATTCCTTCTATTCTCAAAACGTTTTATGTTCTCATAAGTAGGGAGCCAATTAAAAAAAACAATGATTCCCCATTTCACAGTTTTAAAACCATCCTACTTTGACTTGCCTATTTTAGAGGTGAAAAAAAAAACCTGTCTTTTCAACTCCTGCAAAAATGCATAACTCATTCTCATCAACTCGGTAATCTGCATCACGTTTTTGATATGCAAATATTTAAAAAGAAAAAGAAAAAACTCCGTAAATGTTCATATTGTTTATAAGAAAAACAGTTTATTTTATTGACATACTTTGATTTGTTCTTTGCATCATAATTTAAAGTAAATTTTAATCATGACTTGCATTGCTTTTGAATAAACTTATTGCATTTTATAAACATTTATGAAAACCCCATCTTTTATGCATAACCAAATAAGCTATTAGTTTTCTCCATCTCTCCTTAATGCTAGTCCAATCTAATTGCTGTAATACAATGGGAATATTAAAGTAAATATTGACATGAAGGTAGATCTCTGTAAATGCATTGAATAGAAATAAAAACTGAGTTTTGAGAAGAAACCAGCAGCAGAAAGAAAACCACTGCAAAAATGAGTGAAAAGGACGATCACTTCCGGTTTAATCAATTAGTAAATTGTTCAAGAGATCGGAGAAACGTACGTGATCATAAGTTATCAAAGTTTTACATAATAATGGGAGAGGGGCATGTTTTTTTCTTCACATTTTTCACGTTTTTCACATTTTCCATAACAAATTTCATAGCTATTTACTTTCCTCTTTTTATACTTACTCATATCGGCTGATCTAGTTTGAGAAGATCTGGATTTTGTGGTGTCCATGTTTCCGGAATGTGTTGGTGCATCTGATAAAAACAGTTGTTGACGGAAAAACGTTCTTCTCTTAACATGGAACATCTGTTGATTTATTCAAATATTTGTAAAGGACGGATGAGGCGGGAGGGGGGGATAATAAAAAAATATGTAGGTCCCTCCCCCAGCCCCTCACCTCTCCAGCCCATACACCTTAAAAATAAAAAACTCACTTGGAAATGTCTTCTTTTTTTTCTTCACACTTTTTTTTTTAAACTTCATTTTATCCTGTCATTTGGAAACAAAAATGGAACTTATCATCATTAACAGGTAGACACTAGCATTTAATCAATAACCTGTCAACTTTGATTTACAAGCTAACGCATTATATATACATACATGTATATGTATATATATACTAGCAAAAGTACCCATTGTTGACTGGGTTCAAAAACAGCCTACAGAAAATGGATTCTGATTTATGAAAGTATGATAGGTTATAAAAAGGAAGGGTTGTAAAGAGATAGCTTCGAATTTGGGGGTATCAAAACCAAAGCAAAATATGATGAAAGTAAAAATAAAATAGATAAACCCCATAATTTATTATACCATACCTGTTCACACGGAAACACTTATCACAATATTCTGTGGATCTATATTAAAAAACCTTGTTAAACTTTGTGACATATTTCCATTCTATGGAGGTAAAGCGCGAACGAACACCCCATAGTTTTATTATACCATATTTCTTCAAACTGAAACATAATTATCAAAGTATACTTACGCAGATAGATATGAAAAGTCTTTATTAAAGTTTGTGCCTATTTCCATTCTATGGAGGCCAGGTATGAACGCAGACCCCACAATTTTATTATACAATCCCTATTTAAGTTAAAACATACTTATCAAAGTATTATTATGTACATCTATATCCAAACGTTTTTTTTTTAATTTTTAAATTTTTTATTTCCATACTTTGTGGACCAGGCGCGAACGCAGGCCCCACAATTTTAATGAACCACTGGTCTGCAGGATCAAACATACCCATTCCTTTGTTTCGATAAATCTTCTATCATTATATGTAATCAGTTTTTTAAAATAGTCAACCATATAGGAGCCTATTCGTGACCACACACACACACACACACACATTCAGCTTTATATATATATATATATATATATATATATATAGACACTAGATCACTTGTGATTCTTTGGGTCAGTATTTGTTAAATCCCAATTTCAGCTTGTATTCTAAAATTTTATTAATATAAATATTATTACTGTTTCACTCTGACATTGCTAGGGAATGAATTTGAGCACCTGCATATTCTTGCTGCCTGCACCAAACTTTTTATAAGTTTCAACTTAGATAAATTAAAACATTATCTTTGTTGTTTATGAATTTCAACCACACAATATTGTGAAATCAAACACAAAATTATGAATTCCTCCATTGGATTCCTCATAGAATTCGACTCCAAACTTCTTTGATCTTGGTATAAGGCTTTGTTTTTAATTGAACTTGCAGACAGAAAGGTCACAAATCTTCTCCAAATAGGATGCTGCAAATGTTCCAGACTCCAGGATAAGCAATATGAAACCTCATTTCACGACTGCTGTCCATGCTGTATTACATAAATGGCTGACATCAGTCAAGTTATGCACAGTTCTGTCTGTTTGTACACATTCAGACTCTATCTACCTTGGTCTACCATGCTCTTTAGTGTCCGGAATATCCATATTTGTTATCGATTTGATGAAAAATAAAACACAACTGAATCATCTAAGACACAGTGTGAGGCATCCATGATCTCACAAATATGTGTAGATTTGATTTCCTTTACATGAATACAAATTTTGACGACAATATCATCTTTTGAAAATCTGGAATAAAGAGAACAAAATTAAAAACATAATTTCTGAAATTGGTTAAAAACTAGTAAAAAGAAAATCTCCCTCATTTCACTTGTTTTATGCAAAACAGACAAACAAAAATACAAAAACTGGCATGATAATGAATCTGCAGCTTCAACAGAATTGTCCTTGCCAATAAACATTATACCAACTAATCCTCAACAATTTTTTAACAAGTAATATAAAAAAATCTTAAATCGTTAAAGCATTTTTTGTTAAAAATTGCTTTTAGTTTTATTTAACCTAAAACCGTTAATTAAAAAATTTTATTTTTGCTCATTGATATTTTTATCCATTCTAAATAAAACAAAAAAAGAAGTAACAGTAGTGGTGGTTCCCCAATTTATCGGAGAGGGACCTATGTTTTCAGTGGTGTCCATTAGATTGCCAGATAACTGGAGTGGACTATTGCCAGATAACCGTCCATTATTTTTTTCCTGAAATTTTGCCACAAATTGTATTTCATTAAATAGATGTGCACAGTAAAGAAATTTTTTTTACAAAAATTCCAGTCGCGTTCCGAGGGGCTCAAAAGAGGTACAAAAAAATGCCCTCAAATGGTCCATAACTTTTGATCCATCCATTAGATTTTTCTGAAACTTGGCCAAAATGTGGAGCCCATTATTCTTAATATAAACCCAGTATGAGTGACCCTGGCAAAATTCTGGTTTGCGTCCCCAGTGCTGAAAATGCCTCTTTTTGTGGCTCTTTTTTCATATTTCTTAACAAAAACTTGATATTTCTGCCTTTATAGTGGTTTTTCATGGCACTCAACTCAAATATGCATGGCCTGAAACTGCACTGTTATCCATTTACACTGGGATTCGGCATTCCCAGGGGCTCAAAAGAGGTTAAAAATGCCCCAAAATGACACTTTTTGCCCCGTAGCCTTTTCTTGACCAAAATGTGGAGGCCATTGTTCCTAATATACATTCAGTATGGTTGACCATGGCAAAATTCTGGTTCACGTCCCTCTGGAACTTTTAGGGCTTAAAAAAACATGCCTTTTTGGAGCTCTTTTTTCATATTACTCAAAAACTTGATATGTATGTCTATATAGTGTTTTTTTTTCCATGTTGTTGAATTCGCATATACATGTCCTAAGGCGTGAAACTACACTGTTTGTCCATTTTCACTGAGATTTGGCATTCCCAGGAGCTCAAAAGGGGTCACAAATGCCCCCAAATTACAAAAGATTACACTTTTTACCCCATAACTTTTGCCCCATCCATTAGATTTTTCTGAAACTTGGCGAAAATATGAAGGCAACGTTGGCCCTTCACACTTCTCGCATTCATCATTTCTTCGCTATTTTTTGTGGCGTCATCTCACATGCAGCACCAGAGGGGGACCACACATGTGCGGCTTGTTAATATTGATTTTTTTTTTTTTTGTGTAAACAAATTATCAAACTTTAGTATTTCTTTGCGAATTATAGGGGAGAGTAGATATTAAAGAATTAGTGACTGTAATTTTTTAAGTGAAATTACATTAAATTTTAATTTGAATATTTAAAGAATTTCGATTAACTGTATATTTTTTGAATTTCCTTACTTTCTTTCATGCTAAAAATGCCCCTCTCCTAATCTTTCACTTTTTAATCTCTTCCAAATTGGATGAACTTCATAAGGCAATGACTATTTTTTATAATGATAAAATATGTATTTTGTTTTCAGCAAGTCTACCAAGTATATTCTCAGCTCTCACTTCTATTTCTCTTTGCCCTCAATTTTTTTTTTATTAAACATTTTTTTTAAATTGAACTTTTTTTTTTTTTCCATGATATTGTTTTAGTTTATGCTGTCATCAGTCAACTCCTCACAGGCATAACATGAGAAATTGGCGTTTGTTTTTTATATCTGGAATAGATATTAAGTATTTTTTGTCATGTTGTTTTTTTTTTTATTATTCCCGTTTTCTCTGAGATTTAAAAATCCTTTCTACAAAACAAAACTGACTCATTTCTTTGATATAGTAAACAAAAAAAAAAAAAAAAAAGATTAAGCTTTAACACGGTTACATTAACTTTATTCAATTTTGAAAACTGTTCAAAATGAACTCTGAAATTTAAGTTTCTAACGTGCACTAATTGTAGAAATTGAAAATTGCATAAAATATTTTTATGCATTTGATATTTGCCAACCAAAATGATCGAATGTTTAAGAAACAAGACTGTTAATCGATTTTTTTTAAAAACTTTGTAACCTGTTTATTTTTAAAAAGAGAAAATCATTTGTCATATATTTATGAAAAACTGTAAAAAATATATATATATATATATATATCTTTTACTTTATAAAATCTCTGTAACTCTTTGAAACTATTAATTAAAACAACAACAATGGTTTTAATATTAATGACTTAATCATTGATAGATTGCTTCTAGAATTAGTGGATATTACGGAATGCCACATGGCTATGAGGAGCACTCTTTTAGCATTCAGTAATGCCCACACCTGACATCCAGCCGTCATTGGTAGGCAACTAAATAGATATTAGCAAGACAAAATAAAGTTTGAAGAAACGTACAAAAATAACAGAAATTATTAGATAAGAAAAGGTTTCTACTAGAAAGAAATTTATACGAAGTGTATTTTTTAAATAAACAAATAAGTTGATTTTTATTTTAAATTTTGAACAAATTATCCTCATCTTGATATTTTCACATTTCTGTTGATGTAAAGTCCAATTTGTTATACGACGGCATACAAAATGGTGACCGTGCAAACAAGATATGCAATCGAAAATATGGTCTACTGAAATGAATACAAAATATTCTTAGCTTTTCAAACCGTTTCTCTTTCTATCCTTTCTTTTCCGACACACGTTATCAACGATAATCGTGGTTTGCACGTGTACAAAGAGTGTTATGTTCCCAACATGTCGTTAGATAATATAAATATTAATTTTTATTACCGCATTAATAGTTACTTTATCTCATTATAATGAAATAAATGGTGGTTTAATCATAAGACAATTTCTCAAATAAGCTGTTATTTATTTAGGCCGGTTTTATTACGACAAAACTGGCAAATTTAATGGCAAGAACAAATTTATTTTTTCAATGGAAAATAAAATGAATGTATATTCCGCATAAATAGTTACTTCATCTCGTGTTTTACTTTGAAGGTATCAGATTTGCATCTTGCAAATCTGAAAAGTATGGCAAGTGCTCGTGTGAGCTCCAATCTCTGGTCCCCCCTCACCAATCTTTCACGATAAACACCCGTCTAGCTAAAACCACTGTCAGTAATTTTCCCCACTCTTTATCTGTGCCTAAATCCAAACGTAGATTCCATGAGCAGAGCTTCTTTCTAAGAAGTTCACGTCTGTGGAATTCTCTTCTGTTTGCCTGTTTTCCACCTGTCCTACAACTTGGATGTCTTCAAGTCGAACATAAAGAAATTACTGATGACTCGCCCCCTTAAGTAAGACACTTTATTCAAATCTCCAATACTAACTATTACTACAATACTATCCCATTGATTACTGTACACGCAATAACCCTTATCCCCGAGTGGCTTCTGGGCCTTGATAAGTGGTGAACTCCATGTAAAAAAAAAAAAATTAATATGTAAAATCTTGCCATTTTTGTTGAATTGTTTCACATTATATTCATTTTGTTTTCCATTGAAAAAATAAATTCGTTCTTGCCATTAAATTTGCCAGTTTTGTTGTTATGAAACCAGCCTAAATAAATAACAGCTTATTTGAGAAATTGTCTTATGATTAAACCACCATTTATTTTATTATGATATTATCAATATTTAATCATTTTCTTTTTGAAGAAACAAACCCATCAACCAATTGTTAATTAAATGTTTTATTTGCAAATAATATATTTTATGACTTATGAGATGTTCTCCCTCTAGAAACCAAACTAGCTGTAAGAATAGAGGTTCATCTTGTATGTGTAGTTGGCTGTTCTTCTAATCTATTTTTATTACCTTCAATTGCTTTAAAAATTATTTTTGATAGATTAAAATCATTTCACCTAAATATATCTTAAATGAAATTGAATGTAGTAAGTTGCGAATTATTGCCTTTCGTATATTAACTGAATTTTTAATTCCGTTCAAGTTGGGAACATTTTTTTTTTTTGTCCCTCAACAAAGGCGGCATTGGACCTAGTAATTCACTCCGTTCGTTTGTTCACACTTTTCTCAATAACCATACCTTGGATTTTTTTTTTCAAATTTTGCACAAACATTAATCATGGTGCAAGTAAATTTTTGGCAGAATGGATTTTCCGAGATAATTCTGGTTGCTCCACTAGGGGCCATTATGGAGGTAAAATTGCCCTCAAATCGTTTGTCCATTCATTTGTTTGCACTTTTCTCAATAACTAAACATTGAAATTTTTTTAAATTTTGCACAAACATTAGTCAAAGTAAATTTTTCTCTTGTAGAGGGGCACCCCATATGCTCAGCTTGTTAGTTTTTAAGATGTTCATTTGAATCGAGTTTATTTCAATATCAGTATTATTTTCGTAATCTAGATTAGAATGGTAAAAAAAGACAGCCTTTCAATTTATAACGATGCACATATATACAGAAATGGATGTTTTTTTTTTTGTAAGAGTATTTATATTAATTATATTAAGTTTGTAATGTATTGGCCTTTCAATTCAGATGATTAAATGTGACGTTTATGATAATGTGTCACAGAGCCAATGTTTTTGCTGTCATGTTACATAAGAGAGAAAAAAAAAAACACATTTTTTTTCTTCTGGTTGGGAAATCTGCTATTTCCCCGAAGAAACACAAGGTATTTGTTGCAGCAATATTTTTTATTCATAATGGGGTATGATACCACAGTCAGACGATTCTATTTATAAACGATGCTGCTAGGAACTGACGAATTGAATTAATTCACGTTCTGCTACCAACCAATCAGAAACCAGAATTGCTCAATAAATATTAAACCTTTTCTGTAGCAATTTCGCATGTTTTTTCCGTCTCGACACGGTAAGAATATTTTGCTTTGTGGAACTGTCTACTGCAAACAAGTCACCTCTCAGAACTTGTGTAGAACAACGAACCATCGGAAACTGTTCTGAAACTAAACATGGCTTACACTTCTAGAGTATTTTTCATTGCATGCTTGTATTGTTGCTATAGCATTGACATGATCTATTTCTCGTATTTGTCTGATTTATTTGTCATGAGTGCCTTACTAGGAGAGTAAATGCTTAGGATATCTTTGCAACTTCAGTAACAATCTTCACCCTGACGCTTTCAATTAGCAAAAGTATTTTACAGAAGTGTTTATTGTTATGCTTTCCAAACAACAGATGATAATTGTTTATTGCAAATAAACTCTTATCTGTCAACATCACACTCGAATCCCAAAAACGTTTTTTTTTTGTTGTCCAAATTTCAATACTAAACTATATTCTATTGCCATTTAGGATAAAACATCAATAATTTATAAAGAGGTATGCTGAAAAATGAGATGTTGGAAAGTCTATTTGTATGTTAAGGGTGGTTTAAACCATATAAGTCTACCTAAGTTCACTATGAGAATAGAAAACTTATTAAAAACAATGAAAATATACAATTCTTTTATATTACAATTTCTCTTACAGATTTTACATTACACAGGGTTTCATGCCTCAAAGAGGTAATTGTTTGATTTTGCGTCTGTTTTTTTTTTATTTAGTTTTTGATTTATTTCAATGCAGCAGTTAAAGATGCATCACATGTTAGAAATTGGTGCAATACTCCTGTTTTTTATTTTTTTATTTTGTTGTTTTATTAATATGGACATTTATTATCACTAATAATATGATTGCCATTATTTATAGTAATATATATATATATATATATAATAAAAACTAACTTTATGGGGGCAGGAGAACAAAAAAATACTCTATATAAGTGGAACAAAATTTAGGATTCCAATTCAATTTAAAAATCTGTTCATCATGAGATTTTTTCATTCTTTTTTTCATTCAGGTTATTGCATATCTGGTAAGCCATTTTGTGTGCGAGTTTGATTGTCCATTCCACATCACAATCCATCATAACATGTTTCATCATTATTGATGTTGTGTGGCACTTTACCATTTTAACGTGCATCATTTTTTTATTTCATTTCTTAAAAATTTCATTTTTAAAATTCATTCTTTCTCTCTTTCTCTATCTCTCTCTCTCTCTCTCTCTCTCTCGTTTTCTCTCACTCCCTCTCTCTCTCTCGTTTTCTCTCACTCCCTCTCTCTCACTTGGTTTCTCTCACTCCTTCTCTCTCTCTCTTATTTTCTCTCACTCCTTCTCTCCCTCTCTCACTCTTGTTTTCCCTCACTTCCCCCTCTCTCTTTCGTTTTCTCTCACTTCCCCCTCTCTCTTTCGTTTTCTCTCACTTCCCCCTCTCTCTTTCGTTTTCTCTCACTTCCCCCTTTCTCTTTCGTTTTCTCTCACTTCCCCCTCTCGTTTTCTCTCACTTCCCCCTCTTTCTTTCGGTTTCTATCACCCCCCTTCCGTTTTCTCTGATCCCCTCTCTTTTTTTCATTCGTTCTTTCTCTTAGTTTCTCTCACTCTTTAATTATTTCTCACTCACTCTCACAAGGATCAACATTAATTACAATTCCTTTTCTGATTGGCTGATAATAAATCCCTAAATTTATTTTTGTGTTTTTTTTTTCTGTCCAATTCCTCATAAGCTATTTCCATCTAACAGTGTTCGCCCTCTGATAACTGTCATTACCTTCCTGCCAATTTCAATATTGATTTGTTTTGACTTTTTACCTGTGCTTTTTATTACATACATCTTTGTGTTGTGTGCAAGATGAATTTCCATAAGCATGCTAAAAACAATGATGCTATTTATTCAGCAACAAAATCGATTCATATTTTAATTTACTCGGTGTGAGTTTATTCTGTGTTACTCAATCTTTCGAAAACTTTCCTCTGAATAAACATATTTAAAATATAGCCGTTTTATCCTTCGATATTTAATTTGAAAAGATCATTTGAAATGATAATCTATTTGATCTCTTGTATTCCAACTTTAGACAGATTAACTCGAGTTCAAGAAAATGATTCATCTTATCAAGATATAGCTGCTCTTCATCGATTGTAACATAGAGGAAGAGATGAAGGTCAATCATTGTCCAAGACCTGTGTGCAGGGCCAGATTAAACTTGCATGACTCCATTCAATGAAAATGTCACTGTGCACTTTTATCATTCCTTGTCAAAGTGTCGCAGAGACAAACATTTTTTTCTTTTTTATTTAATTCATAAAATTGTCAGATGGATTTTAGAATTTGCACCTAAATAGCATTGCATTCGATCCACATCAATATTTGATTCTACCTAGCCTCTTTGTCTTTTCTTTCCCCTCTTTTAATGTTCTTTACCTTTCAATTGGATTTGTTTGAAAAAATTCAAACTAAGAAGATTGTGAAAATGGCGATAATTTTAATTAACGACTGAATTAATGCCAAGTGATAATTCATAATCTACAAAGATTTATCTCTTCTATAGCAATGCAATTTATGATCGCTTTCGTTTATTTCTTTTTTTTGTTTATATGTGACTTACAAAATTTTTTTAAAATTTTCAAATAATTATTGACATTACAAAATGAAAGCTGCTTTTGTTGAAAAAAATTGCACTCGAGAGTATTTTAAACTACCATGACATTAAGCAATCCCAGACGATGGTGTTCGGATACAGCAATATACAATAATATACAATATAATAAATAAAATCCTATAATTATATAAATCTGTTGACTTTTGGTGACATTCATCCAGAATAAATTGAACCAGCTCCTTCCATAGAACACACAGCATCTGGAATGAATGCAAGCCACGCACGGTGGTCTGCAGTGGCCAAGATAGTTATGCGCATCCAGTCCTGGGACCAGTGGTTAACTGTAGACCCGTGAATGAGAGGTAGGTTCAACATTTGCCTTGATGGTGTGTGACCATGTCTTCAGCTGGCTTCCCAGGCGTCTTCAGCAATCTGTTTGCTTTGTCTGAACAAATGAAGTCCTGTCTTTAAAAGCACTTGATTAAGGAAGATGATTCTGCATCGCGTCCAGATTTGTGTATTAGAGACAGAATGGTTCCATATAAATCATATGCTTTATCTAAATGTATATTAATAAATGAGATGTTACTAAGTGACTTTTTAATTAGACTTTTTTTCACTAAGATTAGAAGAAAATAAAGTTTAGAAAGGCTGAGGGGTACTGTGAAATAATAGTTTGTACCTTCATTTTAATTATAGCTTTCATCTGTGTGATATATTGCCGCAGACTAAGGAATCTTTGGGAAAAGGTATGAACCTTCCCAACTATGTGTAAAATGGCAACTTGCATATATGTCCTCAAATTTTATTTCATTTCTCTGTTTCCTTGTGTCTATAAACAAAAACGGTGCATTCACTTATACACAGCTTGGCTAAAGCAAATTCTGCACATAGCTAAAATATAATCAATGGAACAACGACACCTTTTCAATAAATTTGTTCAAATATAAAAGTCCATTAAAGATTCATCCTGTTCAGGCTGATCTACGTTGTGGCCACAAATGAAATTCTATGTAAATGGAAATTTTGTCTCTATAACAAAGTTAAATATTAAACAGGATGTTATTAAATAATCTTAATCATTAACTACATATTTACATGCATTAATAATACTTTTTTATTTGTTTTTAATGAGATTCAGAATTTTTATTATGAATATTCAGAATTTTTTGTTATTTTATCTACCTTTGAGAATGTTGAAAATGATATTGTTTTTTTTAATTGTGTTGGTTTCATGTTTTTTTTTTCATTTATTTATTTATTTTTTTTGCAATATTGATATGAATCTGTAACTTCAAGTGATTATTCTTCTATAATATATATATATATATATATATATATATATATATATATATATATATATAGTATTTTGTCTCTGTGTGAGTTCATTTCCTATGGACTCTGGAACGGCTGGGACGATTTTTTAAAAATTTTCTCTCAAATGTATTTTATGTCTCTGGGAGTGTTCTCTAATAGGTTTTGTATCAGAATGCCTCCGATAAGTATCGAAAATCACTAATCAAAAACATCTGATTAAAGAGGGAGCAGTCTGATTTTGACGAATGTTTAACACCTTTCCAAACATGACACCTTTTATGCAGCCTATCATCATGAGTGCATTTGAGAAGTTTTACACTGCACAAACAGAAGGGCACAGCATATAAAATAAACAGTAGGTTCTTTGATAAGCGTGTCCAAAATGAATGTTACTGTTTAGAGCACAATTGATTCAAGATACTTGACTTTTGCATTTTAAACTTCAATCCAAGCCATTATTTAAAAATTATTTTATAAAATCAATAGTAGGTTCTCTACAGTGCAATGTAGACTACAATGTATTGTAGACTAAGTCACTGTGGGGAAGCATGTGAAGCTTCCTCCTGGTGTACTATAGTGGGCCCTAGACTGGAGCAGGCAATGAATTGATTTGATTGAAAAATGAGCGATTTTGATTGGAGATAATTTTTTTAATGTTTTACTGTTCGTGATCTTCAGCGTAAACACAGGTTGAGTTTGTATAGTCTCTGGTTCTCCCTATCTGCGGGCCATGTTCAGAAATCCAATTCATTTAGTTTTTAGTGTCTGCAGAGAACAAAGATAGACTCTTATAGAAAAATTTAAGATATTTAATCCATATAAATATTTTGCATTCACAAATATCCTTGGGCTTAGAACTAATTTAGCTGATGTTCAAGCATTTCTCCTAACAAATACCCCGGATATCTTAGCACTAAGTGAGACTAACCTACACTCCTCCATCTCCTCTAACTACTTTAACATGCCTGGATATCTCCCACTCTGCCGTAAGGACTCTGACAGACACATGCATGGACTTGGAGTTTATATTCGTAATACCCTTCCCTTGACTAGAGAAACAAACCTAGAATCGGATGATCAAGCCTTTATGTGCTTTAGACTAAATATGCAACACAAACTTAGCTACTTTTATTTTCTCTACCGCTCTCCCTCAACCCAGGACTGCACCATAATAAATAAAGTCTCTGACAGCATAGACACAGCACTCTCCCTCGACACTAGCGCACAAGTACATGTATTTGGTGACTTTAATGTCCACCACAAAAACTGGCTTGGATTCTCTACTTACACAAATGCAGCGGGCAGCACAACTCATAGCTTCTCTATATCTCACTCCCTATCACAAATTGTTACATTTCCAACCCGTTTCCCTGACCAGGAAGAACAACACGCATCACTTCTAGATCTGTTTTTGACCACAGTTCCCAATGATTGTATAGCGAATGCCGACAGCCCACTTGGGAACGCTGATCACGCAGTGATAATGGTTGAAATCGCCATAAACTCTAGAGCCAAAACTGAAAAGCCAGTGTTCAAAACAACGAGATATTATAAAAACGCTGAGTGGGAAGCCATCAGAGATCTTATCAGAGATGCCCCATAGGGAAATATTTTTTCTCTTCCTGCTGAACAGTATGCAAACGAGACCACTGAATGGTTCAAAACTGCAATCGAAGCGCAAGTTCCCATGCGGAAATTTTATAGAAAGTCTCACTCTCCCCAATGGTTTACTTTGTCTTGCGCAACTGCCATTGCTCAAAGGCAGCATGCATACCACAGATTTAACTGACATAAGTCCAATTCAAACAGGCAGAAGTATATAGAAGCTAGAAGTAACATTAAGAAAGAAATAGCGACAGCTAAGAGAGAATTTACAGAAACCACTAAAAAACGCAACAAAGCACAAAAACTAGGAACTCATGATTTCTGGAAAATCTAATAATGGGAAATCAACAATTCCCCCACTAACCAACAATCACGAGGTTGTTTGCTCAGCAACCGAGAAGGCTAACATGCTTGCCAGTCGGTTTGGCTCAAACTCCACACTGGACCCTTCCTGAGTTTCCTATGCAGACAGACGCCACGCTAGACGATCTGAAAATCACCCCTGCTCAGGTGCATGCTATCATAAAAAACCTTGACACTTCAAAAGCATGTGGACCCAATCTCATCCCAGCTGTGCTATTAAAAAAGTTCTCCAAACTCTACAACAAATGCCTTAATGAATCTTGCTTTCCGGGCTGTTGGAAAACTGCTTCTGTTGTACCAGTATTCAAGAATTCTGGCGAAAGAACTGACCCATTAAATTATCGCCCCATTAACCTCCTCCAACTTTTTGCCAAAATATTTGAGACCTTAATTAATCATGCTCTAGTCCATCACCTTACAGATGTTAAACTTCTGACTGACCAAACAATATGGATATAGACAAGCCCGTTCCACAGCAGACATCCTAACTGTAATCTCTGAACATATATACCATTCACTTGACAAAGCGGGGGAGGGCAGAGCGGTAGCTCTAGATATATCTAAGGCTTTTGACAGGGTATGGCATGAGGGTCTCCTGAGGGAAATTAGATCATACGGTATCACTGGTAGAATACTTAACATAATTCAATCCTTCTTAGATAAGAGAAAAATCCAGGTTGTCCTTAACGGTCGTACATCTAAACAATATGATATAAATGCGGGAGTGCCCCAAGGGTCTATCCTTGGACCTCTATTGTTCCTAATATTCATAAATGACCTCCCCAACGAAATTGCCTCTGAGATGGGTATATATGCTGATGACACCACACTCTATAACAGGCACGACAGGAAAACAAATGAACACATATCTAAAGAAATGGCAGAAACACTAGAGGATGACCTCCAATCTCTAGTAGAATGGGGACAAAAATGGATGGTCACGTTCAATGCCGCCAAGACTAAACTAGTTTCATTCAATAATTACAAGAAACCTTCTCTACCACCTATAGCAATGGCCAACGACTCTTTATCTGAGAGTACATCTTTCAAACTCCTTGACCTAACGTTCACAGGAAACAGGAGTTGGAACAATTACATTGAAAGCATTGCCAGAGCCGCTGCAAGGAAGGTGGGCTCTCTCTACCGTGCTAGAAAACTACTAACACCCGAAAGTGTTCTGTACCTCTATAAGGCCATCATTCGCCCATGTATGGAGTATTGCTGTCATATTTGGGCTGGTGCATCTGCTACTAGTCTCTCGCTCCTTGACAAGGTTCAAAAGAGAGTCGCAAATCTGATAGGCCCTGAACTGGCATCTAAGCTTCAGCCTCTGTCTCATCGACAAAATGTTGCATCTCTCTGCCTGTTCTACAAGTATTTTAGTGGTGAATGCTCTTACGAACTTGTGCCCCAATGACGTAAACACCCTTGACAAATCCGACAGACTGCTAAATCTCACCCCCACACTGTAAAGATCCCTAGATGTAAAAGATCTTTCTACTCCAGTAGTTTCTTCCCCAGAACCGCTAGACTCTGGAATTCCATTCCAGGTCCCTGCTTCCCCAACTGTACTGACGTGCAGAAGTTAAAGTGTAACGTGAACTGACATCTTGCTGCCCAAATCTCTATAAAGTACCCCAGTATTTGTTGCCCCTGATAGTAGCCTCCTACACCAAAATGGCAATTTGCCTTGTTTGGGCTGAAAATGTAATAAAAAAAAAATAAATAAAAATAATATTTGACAAAAGCTTGTAGGAAAATGTGTTATTTATTCCAGAAATCACATTTTTTTTAAAGTTGGTCAGCAAATTTTGTAAGAGTTAGGGTTTCATTTTTTTTTTTTTTTTAATTTTTTTTTATTCTAACCAATCCATGAGGCAGATTTTTTCCACCTGGTTCTTCACCTTTAATTTATTCACGACTTTATTATCTAAACAGTTTCAAGTTGTTCACTTGGGGTTCATCCATGGCTATTTCTTTTTTTCTCTCTCTCTCCTTGTGTTTACTCTTTCTTTCTTTCTCTTTGTTTACTCTCTCTTTCTTTTTGTTTACTCTCTCTGTCTCTCTCTTTACCCCCCTCTCTTTGTTTTTCTTTGCTTACCTCTCTCTCTCTCTCCCTTCATTTACTCTTCTTGTTCATTGCGTTGTGTGATTTTCTCTCCAGCTGTCACCCATCTTTGTCCTGTCCTCCCCGTCTTTAAATTATTTTAATCAGCATGTGATAAATTTTTATAGTTTTTTTTTTTTTTTTTTTTTTTTTTTTTTTTCAATTTAAAAGATGCACAAAAAAATCAATTACTTTGTGAAAAGATCCTGTTGGATTTTTACACTGTGAAACCAACAAAGATGAGTGTTAACATTTTTCTTTTTTTGCGTTTTTGGTTAAAAAAAAAATCGTTTTTCGTTTTTGCCATTTTTTTCTCAGTTTCACACGGTTAATGGTAGCCGAATGGATACGGCCTCCGCTAATCGAGCCAGAGATGTCTCGTGTCGTGGGGTTCGAATCGTTCGACTGGTAGTAATCGTGACACCCTGCACTGAAGAATCCCGAAAGGATGAAACACTAGTGATGTAGGTATTTAATTATTATAGTTAAACAAATAATTATATATATATATATATATATATATATATATATATATATAATAAATTCCACAGCCAAACAACGTCGCAGCTCACAAGAGCCATGACAGTCAATGAACCGGAAGTCCAAGACTCGAATTTCGCCCTCATTTGGACTCATCAGTTAGACACATCCGAACTCAGGATTCGAAACCTGAGTCTCTTGCATGCGAGGCAAGCACTCTACCAACTGAGCAAATGCCCCGCACATAATAATTTCTATCAACCAACACAGATTAAGCAAACCGTGCCAAAATCCGACTGTGAAATGAACCTACTTCATCTCATTTGGTTAGCATTGCTGGATGGTGTCGTCCTTTAGAGTTAAAAACTCCTACTTGTGAGACATTGGCTTGGGTTATTGACTGGTTGGACGGCCGCATCCCTTGTCGCGTGATGTTTGACCTCATTAAATTTCACGCATCTGTCATTTAGCTTTTTAATCGTTAAATTAAAACAGTTTTCACTTCTTCTCACCTGGTGGCCGAGCGGGTAAGATGTCAGGATTTTTCACACTTTCTTTTCCACCACCTTCGCCTCAAGACTTTGAGTTCGAATCTACCTTCCTACCAAAACTTTTTTTTTTTCTTTCACACCTCCAAAACACCCGGGCAACACCAGGCACTCCTGCTAGTCTGTATATATAATAGGCAAAATGTGTGGCAAAGGCTTTTTTTGGGGGGGTTCTCCGTCGGGTTACTACTTTTTAGAACTTTTTATATACTATCTAGATCATAATATCTAGCATTTGCGAACGCCAGTCGCGTCTAGATTTATTTACATCGACTTTTACAAAATTCTTGCTATTTCGGTTCCCGTCGTGTGTGTTTGGCATTTTTGTATAAAAGTGAAACTAATCTGAAGCGAAGGCATGGTTTTCCCGGTTTTCATGCCAGGAACATCTAGAAAGCAACGAGGTTTGATTAATGCGGGGAAATCCCCTTATATCAGACAATTGCTATTCATTTGGGGAGGTGCTGCCCCCCCCCAACATCTTGGGAAAACAAAACCAGAAAAACTACCTCGTAGCCAAAGTTGGGTAAACAAACCCAAAAAACTGCCTCGCAGTAAAACCTAAGTGCAGGATTTCATTCCCTGAATGGCGTGATATTTGACCTCATTAAATTCACGCACCTGTTGAGTTTTTAATCTGTAAATTCAAACGCTTTTCTTTTACTCTTCCTTACTGGCCGAGCGATAATGGGTCAGGTTTTTTTCACACTTTATTTTCTACCTCCATCTCAAGGCTTCTGGTTCGATCCTACCAAAAAATTTTTTTGTTTTTGTTTTTCCGATTTTATAAAGAAGTTTAACATCGTTTTTTTTATTATTATATTTGTTTTGATCTACCCCCCCCCAACACACACACACACACACCTCCAAACACCCGGCAACGCCGGGCATCCCTGCTAGTAAATATATAAATTATAAAATATAAATATATGAATAATATATGTCTTAAACTCTGTTGATTTCCATCATTTCTCTAATGGATACTGCAGCCTATGTGATGGGCAGTGTCATATTCAAATCATATTGCATTGTGGTTATTTATGCATCTGATATTGTGGAGGAATGGTATGAACTGTAACCCCTACTGCAGATGTAAGTAAGATAGCACCTTATGATTAATTGCGAAGTACCATGAATCATTTGCAATATTTCAGCATTTAATAACCGAAAAAAAAATGTTGAATTGCTGTAAAACAAACAATCTTTTTATATATATATTCTGAATTTCCTACTTTTTCTTTTTCCTTTCCTAGTTTTCATATATAATACACACATGCTGTAGATTTTACAAAGAGTGTTTCAAATATTAAAACAAGTGCCCCCCCCGCCCCACCTAAATGCTGACAATATGTAGACGTATGTCTTCAATGCTGATTGTAGTATTTTCCAGAAACAGCTGTTTTATTTTGGATTCGTTTTTGTATATAACGGCAGCAGCAACTTTGGTTAATGGCACAGTTAGAGGTTTGGGGTAGCAAATCCATTCAGTCAAAAGCAATACGTGAATTAAAAAAAAGAAAAAAAGTATGACTTGTAGCAGAAAGCTGTTTATGTAAATTGGTTGCTGAAGTAGAAACACAATCAATACTTCTGTACAACAAAACGTGAAATGATGAATTACTTCATCTTATATATTTTCTTGATAGAAATGTTTGAAGAAACACAAGAAAGTCGCTCAAGGATAAAATGAAGATTAGCTTTTTGATGAGGAAAGCAAAATATCAATAATTGTATAAAGTATGTGAAAAAAAAAAACAGAAAAAAAAACAAATAGATGCACTGATCTGACACTGTCCGGGATAAGGTAAAGTTTTTTTTTTTTTTTTTTTTTATTACATTTTCAGCCCAAACAAGGCAAATTGCCATTTTGGAGTAGGGGGCTACTATCTGGGGCAACAACTACTGAGGTACTATGTAGGGATTTGGGCAGCAAGATGTCGGTTCACGTTACACTTGAACTTCTGCACATCAGTACTGTTGGGGAAGCAGGGACCTGGAATGGAATTCCAGAGTCTAGCGGTTCTGGGGAAGAAACTATTGGAGTAAAAAGATCTTTTACATCTAGGGATCTCTACAGTGTGGGGGTGAGATTTCGCAGCCTGTCGAGTTTGTCGAGGGTGTTCATGTCGTGGGGGCACAAGTGATTGCAGTTCGTCAGAGCATTCACCATTAAAATACTTTTAGAAAAGGCAGAGGGATGCAACATTTCGTCGATGGGACAGAGGCTGAAGCTTAGATGCCAGTTTTTTTTTTTTTTTTTTTTTTTTTACAAAGGCATCACCACATTATCAAGGCCCAGAGGCCACTCAAGGATAAGGGTTAAAGAGTGTACAGTAGAAGTTGGTCAATATAGTAATCATTAGTAATGAAAATTTGGTAAATTTAATAACTTATATGGAACGGCTCATCAAGAACTTATTTACCTTAGACTTGAACACAACCATATTGTAGTCAGCCGGAAAGCAGGAAAACGGAAGACAATTCCACAGGCGTGCAGTTCTAAGAAAGAAGCTTTGTTCATGGAATCTATGTTTAGGTTTAGGCACAGATAAAGAGTGGGGGAAATTATTGATAGTGTTTACAGCTAGACGAGTGTTTCTTGTGAAAGTTTGGCGAGGGGGGACCATAGATTGAAGCTCAGTTGAACACTTTCCATGAAAATAACGATACATCAGAGACAAACTCGCAACATCTCTTCTGTGAGATAGAGGTTGTAAGGAGGAGAAAAGGACATCTCCTACGAGGCTACGAAGTCTATTTTGAACTCTATCAAGGCAGGACAAGTCCTTTCTAGCAGCTCCTGCCCAGATGTGGCAACAGTATTCCATCCTTGGACGTACCTGGCTCTTATATAGATAGAGAATAGCATCAGCAGTGAGATATCTACTGGATCGATAGAAAGATCCCACCATTTTTCCAGCGGCCTTGGCAACAGATTTGATATACGTGTTCCATTTAAGATCAGGAGTAATGGTCAAGCCCAGAAGCTTGTCAAAACTTGAGGCCTCCTGAAGACGAGAGCCATTCATTTCAATTGATGACAAATGTGGATTAAAATGTTGATGATGTAAAGAGAGAAGCTTGGTTTTAGATGCATTAAAAGTAACCAGCCACTCCTTTCCCCATTGTACTACATGCTCAAGATCAGAGGAGAGAGAATTGGAGAGTACTTGCTCGTTTACTGTCTTAGATGTGGTACCATAAATGGTAGTGTCGTCAGCATAAATGTCTACAAATGATGTAAGGATATGATTTGGAAGATCATTAATGTAGATCAGGAAAAGAGTTGGGCCCAGGATGGATCCCTGAGGGACACCGGCATTTTGCGACTCTCTTTTGAACCTTGTCAAGGAGCGAGAGACTAGTAGCAGATCCACCAGCCCAGATGTGACAACATGGGCGAATGGTGGCCTTATAGAGGTACAGGATACTTTCGGGGGTTAGTAATTGTCTAGCACGGTAGAGAGAGCCCATCTTTCTTGCAGCGGCCCTGGCAATGCTTTCAATGTAATTGTTCCAACTCTTGTTTCCTGTGAACGTTAGACCCAGGAGTTTGAAAGATGTACTCTCAGATAAAGTCGTTGGCCATTGCTATAGGTGGTAGAGAAGGTTTCTTGTAATTATTGAATGAAACTAGTTTAGTCTTGGCAGCATTGAACGCGACCAACCACTTTTGTCCCCATTCCACCACAGATTGGAGGTCTTCCTCTAGTTTGTAATTTTTGGAAGGTAATTCATGATGGAAAAACTATATTTTGTTCATCAACATCATTTTATTGCCAATAACATGGTACAAAAACAACAAATAATAATTGGCTATTTTAGAAAGAAATTTTGATTAATCAGTTTAAATACGATTTGGCTGATACTTTAAAAATCTGATAAAATAACTTTAAATGTTAGATTATTTAAAAATATTTGTTGTTCAAAGTCTACTCTTAAATCTACCATGTTCTATCAATGTATATTAACAAGTTACCTACTGGAGGCAATTCACTATGGAATACATGGAAATCAATTACTGATGCCATAAATATGTCATTTTTGAAAGGCACTACTCCTCTACGAACCCTTTAACATGTGATTTCATTTGTTTCGATGTGTAGCTCATCTACATAATTATACCATTGACTTATGCGAAAGGTAGCTATTAGAATGTGATACTATTGATCTAATATGTAAATTGATCCCTTTCATCTAACAGACACAGGAATCCTTTGAAGATGAGTAATTTGTATATTTATTTTTTTATTTGCAGACTATTATCATCATAGTTGTTGTTGTTTCTCCATGTTTCGGCCAACTATCCTCTGGTCTTCTTCAGGTGAGCATTGTCTGAAAATAGCGGTTTCAATTCTATTTATTAGACCAAAAAACGTGATGAGACAACTACTATGGAAGGCAGTAATTACTTAGGATACAGTTAAGAGACTCAGCATTCCTATCCCGCCATGGTTGACCACCTGACGAAGGCCAGAGGATAGTTGGTTAAAACATGATGAGACAACAACTATGAAGATGAGGATAACAGTCCACAAATAAAAATGATATTTATTGCTTCTTTATTAATATAAACAAATTTTGTTTAACCTATCATTTTTCCTGGTTAATCACTTGCTAAACATTTTGGATTTTTTGTTCCATTAATATTTGTCACTTTATATTCATTGTTTTTTATATTTTAAAAGCATTTTTTTTCATTAGATGCGTCCAAGCGTCTTCATGAAAGACTATCAGTCTGTCATATTTAAATCCGAAATGGCATTTGCATTACTAATTGTGCTGATTGTAAGGATGCAGCTTATTGGAGATAATACTAGCTGTCTCTACCCGGAGTTGCCCAAAAGTTTTTAATATTTATTTGTTTGCACATTTTTTTTTCTGTATAAGAAAAAGAAATGCAAGTTATATAATAGACAATTGCTATCATATTTTTTTTTTAATTAAAAATGTTATTCCCTTTGCTGATTTGTAGGTTATTTACAAATATTTTGTATTACCTGCCATTTGATTCATAGTAAATAAAAAAAAGAAATACAAATAGCAAAGTATATTATTACATTGCTAATAACATGGTGCAAAAATAACAAGTGATAATTGGTTAGTCAGAAACAAATTTGGATTTGTCAGCTTAAATACTATTTAGATCTGACTTTAACAATCTGACAAAATAACGCGATATGTAAGGTAATTTGAAAATATCCTATTCTTACGGATTGATATGCATGAAATATTAATGTGTTATTCTTATGCTTAAGTTTAAAATATTTTAATTGTAAACACGTACATTCAATCGACATAAGTATATTTGTGTTGAAATAAATCTGATTTCTTGTTAATGAAGATATATATAAAAAAATGAGATGTTCTGAATTCTGTAAAATGTATGTTTATGATGCTTTATCATTCTGTGTGCATGCTTGACATTTATATAAAGGCAATATGTTTTATTTTAAACTAGCGGGGGTACCCCGTGTTGCCCAGGTGTGTCAAGATGGGGGTGGGTGTGTTAAAAAAGTGGTAGTAGCGGGAGGGGGGATCAAAACAACAGTTTTGGGGAGAGGTGTAAAAAGAAATAAAAAAAAGTGGTAGTAGGCAGGCAGGTTCAAACCCGTAACACGAAGGAGGAAAAGGTGAAAAAAACAAAACTTAGCATCTTAGCTGATGTGTACATCTCGCAACCGGAAGTCGTGAGTGTTGGAATTAAGGGTAGTCAATCGAAAGGAGACGATGACTTGGAAAAATGTTTACGAAAAAAGTGACCCCCTCCTTGTAAAAAATGACGGAGTTGAGGGTGAAGGAATTAATGTTTTGGGCCAATTTTTCAATATTTGTTGCCCGGGAGATGGAGCTTTAAAACGATACTGATTTCGTCAGGATCTGTCGCAAGTTTTTGGCAGACACATAAACAAACACATTTTGCATTTTAAATTATAGAAGAAAAAAATTTATTCATACCAATAATAAACTGTCTTGGTTAGGAGGGTCTGGTCTATATAAGTAAAAGTGTTTGTACAAATTCTAACAAGCGTCTCAAACAGCAAATGTTATGTAAGTTGTGATTATGATGTAAATAATTAAGTGGCTGACATCCATATTTGAACTACTCACCATCTTAATGACCATTTGTAGACTGTTAGAAATCCACTAACTTCAAATGTTTATACATACATGTGAGATTGATTTTGGGTGGATGCTGAAATAAAGGAAAATGTTGTTTTTGGATGAAATGCAATTCTAGTTGTTGTTTTACCTCATAAAACTATTAATAAATCCTGCCTTTTTGTCCAAGATTTTCGCTAGCATCAAATGACATCCTATTCATATTTTCACATTTCTGTTGGGATACAAGAAACTCCCTATGTTCTTTATTGGCCTTTCACATGACTGCATATTCTTGATTACATTTCATTTGCTCTTCCACAAGACGTCTTGGTAATTATTTTCTCTGCTCTGCAGCACCAATCATTTTTGGCGACTACAAATAAAATGTTGAATTTGATATTCCAGCCAATCTTGATATTTATCTATTTCAATTTCTTTTGACTGATTCTGCGTTTGCCTTTTAATTTAGAATCTGAATCCAAATTTGTCAGCCATTTTTTTTTATCTGATAAATTTATTTTGTTTAGATGAGAAAATGTGGGTAGTTGGCAATTTTTGTAAGATTTTAATGTTTTTATTTATTTTTAGAACAAACAAGTAAGATATTTTTTAACATCTAAGGAGGGGAGTTTTAGTTACCCGATGTCGGATTTTTTTTCTATAAATATACTTTGGACACATTTACAAAATATACAAGTAAAAAATCTGTTAACCAAGGGCAATAACTCTTTTTTTTTTCTTTTTTTTTTTTTTAATTTTCTTATCAATTTGTTCAAGCTATTTATTTGCTAGGTTTTTTATGAAATTCTTTTTCATAAGTTCAGTTGTTCCTATAATTAATAGAATGATAATGTGCTTGTATGTGAATCATAATATTTTTTTTTTTTCACTTGATTCAACCAATTATAAAATTTTAGTTGAATTTTAAATATTTCTTTTCTGAAATAAAGATTAAAAAGTTTAGCATCTTTTTTTTTTTTTTTTAAAGTAAATTTTTATGCTTAATCCTGCAGTGGTATTGTATATGAGGTAGGGGATGCTTACAAAAGTATTGTAGGTGGGGAGTGATACACATAATCGGTAAAGTAGATGTTGTATTAATGCAGTTATCTGGTGTTACCTAGGAACAAGACAAAATGACTTGTTTACAAAAAAAAAATTAATTTTGGTGATTTAATTTCAGTAATTATTTTGTGAAATTAATATATGTAGTTACTTTCGAATAATTAAAGGAAGACAATTCTGTATGATTACATGTGATAACTTCTCTTTAATCGGTTTCGGTGAGTTAGGAAAAATGTTGCCACTTTAATATTTTTCTTAATCAGAATAAGTATTTTCAGGGGGAGGGAAAAACGTGAAATAAAACATAATTGTGCTGATAACATAATGGAAAGAGAAAAACAAAAGTAGGCTAGTCTGAATCAAATATTGATTTGTCAGACAGAATGCCATTTGGCCTCACTTTGAAAATTCAGCAAGTTAATTTTATGTTAAATAACTTGAAATGGTAGAAATTAAAAAAAAAAAAAAATGATGAAAATGGGATTTATAGCAAAGAGTAGGAATGTATAGGGGTCCTTATTCATTCTTGACGAACTTCAGAGGTTTCAGTTAGTAATTGCTAAAGGGTCTGTACTTATTCCAAATATTTTTTGTTCATTATTTGATTCTATAAATAGCATCTGCCTGACCTGTTCTGATCAGCCAGGCATGCAAGTTCTTCACTAATTGGCAAAAATTTACCTTTTTTTTTTTTCTTAGCCAAAATCAGCCATTTTCTTCTAACATTTTTTTCTTCATCTGCTTTTTGTTGAAATCATTTTTTTTTTTTTCTGGCATTTTGCCTCATTTCCACTACCAACCACCATTTCTCACTTCAACAGTTAAACCCTTTTCAATAGCACAGACGAGTTTTCTACTTTTTGAAACTGTAAAAATTTATTTTGCAATAAGTGTTAAGACTTTAACTTTAAACGATTTCAATACAGGGTGACAACAATTAAGGACAATCTGACTGTACGATTGGGCCCACAAGTTGTTCGAATCGGGAGTGGTTAGCTATTTCCTAGAATTGTTGAAACTGGACTGTGATTATTAGAAATGCAGTCCATGCTCAAGAGGAAGCCGACTCAATCCGACCAGGATGGTAGCCACTACAAACGTAAATGGTATGTCATATGTATAAGATTATCCAGTTTTGGTTAAATGGCTTTTCTACTCCCACTTCCCTTCCATTATCCAATTATTTTGTTTTGAAAAAATTAAATTCATTTGAGAAGTTTATAAATAAGTCAGATGATTAACTTAGATTTACATTTGCTATTTTTTTTTTTTTTTTAATCAAAAAGTGTCATTCAAATATTTATGTTAGTCTCTCACAATTCTAGTCACCAAAGTGATATACCTCATCTCCTCTAAATATTTTCATTATTTTATAGAAAACTGGCTGTGCCTATCCGGAGTAGCTTAGTAGATTTTTTACTTATATATTTTTTAAAAATCTATGTCATTTTTAACGTTCTGAATTTTTTAGATGAGGCTGATTGTTGATATTACTTATATTTATCGGACTATTGTTCTCATCTTGATTTTAGTTGTGTAATGTTTCGGTTGAATTGATTTTTTTGACCAATTCAGACATGTTAGTTGTTTAGAAAAAGAAAGAAAAGTTACTGGCTCCATAGATATTTTCACATTCTTGTATTCTTGGAGTTAGTCTCTGTTTTATGGCTGGCTTCATACGAGTGAAAAAATGTTTTTGTTTGATTTTGTTTTGTATTTTTTTTTTTATAGGATTTTGAAAGTAAAGTTTAATTATTACGATATCGTTAATCATTAAATTATTGAACCAAATTATTATAAAACTGTAACTAGTTGTTAATGAAATATTGTTTTGATTTTTATTGGACGTAAATAACTTTAAATGCTTTATTACATAAAGATTTATTAGGAATTTGAAAGATAGTTTAGATGGCTTTCTATTGGACAATTTAAATGTTTTCAAATTTTGAAAGATCACTTATTTAAAAAAAATTATTTTTGTTTATGAAGAAACAGAAATGTGTTCTGGCTAATTTAACTTTTTAATAGGATTTAAAAAAAAAACATTCGTTTTGTGCCATTGTAGTTTTATTTCAATGAATATTTGCTAGAAAATTATGAGGTGCCTTCGATAAGTTACCAGACTTTTTTCATATGGGCATTTTTATTGATATTACACACATGAAACTCTAGTCCTCTTTGTAATAATCTCCTCTGGCTGCAATGCATTTGGTGTACCGTTCCAACAATGACCCTCGTAACAGCCTCTTTCATTTCAATCGTCTCATTACGACAGCCTCTAAAGTTTTCCTTGAGCTTCGGGAATAACCAAATTGTATTAATTCTATTTAATTGTTTCATTGTGGATATGGAATTCATCTTCTTTATCGCCACGTACGCACTCCTGATTATGATCCATACAAAATAAAACATTTGAATACAAGCTTTGGTGAAATTGCTCATTATGTTTATTACCAGCAACCCTGTTAAGGTGTATTCGAGGTGCCTTCAATAAATTTCCAGATTTTTATTGGTAAATGAAACTCTAGTTCCCTTGTAAGTAATCTCCTCCAGCTGCAATGCACTTATCATACCGTTCCAACAACTTCTGGAAGGTTCCATGGAAGTCCTCTTGTGTGAGCATGTCAATGACCCTCGTCACAGCCTCTTTCATATCCATTGTCTCATAACGGCAGCCTCTAAGGTTTTCCTTGAGCTTCCAAAAGTCACAGGGAGGATGAGGAACTGTCTTGATGCCCATCTTGGTGAAATAGTCTGTGACAAGGATGGAGCACTCTCCAAGTTTGCGCAAATCTTCCACATCTTCAGTTCCTCACAAATAATTGTGTATACAGTTCCCATGCTGACATCAAACTTTGCACTTATTGTCTCTTTAGACACACAACGGTCCTTATCCATGAAATTCTTTATTTGGCCAATCAACTCTGGTTTTCTGACTTCCTTACTTCTTCCACACCTCATCATCCTTCAGACACCCTGCCTTCCTTGAATCTCTTATGCCACTCAAAAACTGATGCTCGATTCATGCAAGATGGTCCAAAAACAGTCTGAAGCATTCCATATCTTTCTGTGGCATTTTTTTCCAAGTTTAAAACAGAAGTTTATTGCATACTAGCATGGGTGCCTGGCGTTGCCCGGGTGTTTGGAGGTGTATGTTGAGCAAAAAAAAAAAGTGGTAGTAAGAAGGCAGGCTTGAACCTGTACTGCATAGGAGAAAAAGAATGTGAAAAAACGTGACGTTTTTGTTGTTATAACCACCGCCAAACCGGAAATGATGTAGGTTTAAATTAAGGCTAGACAATCGAAAAAAAGGTGATGACTTTCGAAAATATCGGCAAAAAAAGCGACCCCTCCCTGTAGAAAAGTGCCCAGTTGAGGGTGAAGAAATTAATGTTTTTAGCCAAGTTTTTGGTATTTGTCATCTGAAGGGTTGAGCTTCAAAACGATACTGATCTTGTGAAAATCCGTCGCCTCTGTCGAAAGTTTTAGGCAAACATGCAAACATACATACATACATTTATATATTTGTAGCTCAAATTTCCGACCTAAACCGATTAAAAAGCTTGCCCTATCACTGAATACCCTTTATGTAAAATTTCAAATGTTTAGACCAGAAATTGTCTTTAGTAATTTGGTAGAGACCGCAGAGGTCAAATTTTTTTAACTTTGACCCCTATTATGACCCCCTTAACATGTATTGTTTTGGGCTCAAATCAAGCTATTAAGTTAGATCCATCCATTAGATCCAAGTTAGGAACCTATATCTAAAATTTCAAGTGTTAGGCCCAAAATTGACAGAGGAGTTTGGTAGAATTCTCAAAGGTCAAATCGTTGAACTTTGACCCCTTAACAGCCAAATTTCTGGCCGAAAACCGATTACAAAGATTTTCCCAAATCTCACTACCCTGTATATTAAATTTCGAGTCTGTAGACTTTAAATTGAGAGAGTTATTGCGTAGGGAAATGTACACACACAGACAGAAACACAGATACACAGACACGTTCACTTATATATATATATATATATATATATATAGATAGATAGATAGATTGTCCTCTAAAGTGTTTTCACATCTAGATTGCATTTTTGAAATTTACCAGCTGTGACAATCATGCTTTAGTAGGGTGTATTCCAATTTCTGCTATAGCTGTTCATTTGAACCTGAAATCATAAAAACTAGTCATCTCATAATATATATATATATATATATATATATATATATATATATATATATATATATATATATATATATATATATAGCAATAACATTGAATTTTCAAAAGTCTACAACGATATTAAATGTTTGTACAAAAAACAGTTTGGAAGCTTAGTGAAGGCACCTCGTGTAAAGATATCTAAGTCGAATAAAGATGAGAAACACAGATACAGATGGAGTTGTTTTATGATTTTATTAATAGAAATATTTTTGATTAATAATAATTCTTCATAATTCATGTGTTTGTACATTAGCTTTCTCCTTTAATTTTTTTTTTTTTTTGCATTCTTTTAACTTGAGTAGTTGTCACAAAAAGTGTCTTTGTACTTTGAAAAAAAAAACAAAAAAAACGAAGTATACAATTTCTCCTTAATATATTAAACTGTTATCAATAATTAAGAAATAATTTGTCGGCTACAACTGTGTTTGCTAATAATGCAATGGATGATATTCACATTTCCTGATGCGGCGGCGGGAGGTGGCAGTTGTTACCTGAACAGACAAGATTTATGTTGCTGCTTAGTAAATCAATCAACCAATCAAAATTCTTTTTACACTTGAACTTGGTTAGTTTATCATAATAACTGTTACTAGTATTCAATTGTTGCACTGAATCAGTGGATGTAAACATTGATGTAGTTTATCTATTCTTCAATCATCTTTTTTTTTTTTTTAACAATTCTCTTACCTGGTTTGTGTACATATTTTTGCTCGACTTGATAATCCAGGTGAAGTCTGTGCACATTGATTTTAGTTGTAGCATGCGATTCTCACTTGCACTCATGTAAAAATGAAATTTATTTTTAACATTGCATTGTTTTCTTATGAAAACATAAAATGGTTTCGTGAAATCATTTATATATATATATATATATATATATATATATATATATATATATATATATTCATTCAATCAAAACAGACGAGGTTAAAATTTTTCTGTATTTTAAATTTAATTAAATGCTTATTCTATCAACTTACGTAATCAATTTGGTTTAGTTTTTATTTGGGAGAAAATATCAATTAAACGCTAAACCAAAATTGCTGCGTTTTAATATACATAAGTAAAGAATTTTTTATTTCATGTAACCCAGAACCAAATACATTTTATAGAAATTATGTATGAGCCATTTTTCTTTTTTTTTTGCTTGTTTTAAATAGTATTAGATATGAATAATGTGCTATTTATGATTTTCTTTATTTACGCAAACATTATAAGCTACATATGTGCATACAAGTTTCAGGCTGCTAATTAGTGGAGACTAGTGTCTATATACAGAAATAATTTTCTGTATATAGACATAATACAGCTTTACTTGTTATTAAGCACTATTTTATAAACACCAGAGTTTCATTTCTAGGAAACCATAACAATACAATCATATTATTTATATATATATATATATATATATATATATATATATATATATATATATATATATATATATATATATATTTCAATAAATATTTTATAAGATTGCAAATGAGATGAGAGAAAATATCCCAAATAAAATACTGATTATTTTTCAGGTCGGTATTTGTGTAGAAGTTACATTCAATCTATATAAATGCAATTTATAAAATCGGTACACATATTACTAATGAATTACCACTTAATGCTAAAAATTAACTTTAGAATAAAGGCTAATGAATAGATTGTCAATTATTATAAAGAATATTGTGAGAGGATTGAAAATAATGGAATTGACAGCATTTAATTACTTATGAAAGCTGTTTATGACAAGTATTTGTTGACATTGAAAGACGATCATGTTGTATCCTGCAGGAAAGCAGTTTTGTAGTAATGTGTTACACACACACACACACACATATATTCGATTGAAATGTAAGCATTGTTCTTCATAAAAGAAACTGAACTCTCTTGTATAATGTAAAGAAGTATATATAAATATAGTTTCATTACTTTTGTGTTAAGCATGATAGCTTAAGAGTAAGATCTCTAGACTGCTGGACAATGCTTAAAGCACTTAGCTTATCTAACCACACTGAAAGCCATAGTACGACAAAGCGGTTGACTGTAAATGATTGTGAGTGTGTGTGAGATATATATATATATATATATATATATATATATATATATATATACATACATAAATTTAGACAATTCTTATATATTTTCAAAGCAAAAATAGAACTCAAACTTTATAAATAAAAAGTAAATACTCAACAAACTTTATAGTTTTCAGTATTTGTAAAAAATCTCTAAATGAAATGACGGATCGGTTATATCATAGTGTGATTTAATATCACTTTCGGATAACAGAATTTTTTGTGTAACATTTTGAATTTATTCTAGTATGCTTTGAATTCTCTGCATGTAAGTATTCTTTGCTGCAAAATTGATATTAAAACATTCAATTACAGTGATAACTCTCTCATATATATATATATATATATATATATATATATATATATATATATATATATATATATATATTAACGTTTAAAATATATCACCAGAACTGAAAAGAAAAAGACGTAAGTGCTTGAAATTGTTTTTAAAAACGGCTAGACGGATTTAAAGGGGGGGGGGTGATTTGCAGTTTCCTGTGATTAATTTGTTTTTATTTTTATTTTTCTCAAAAGCCAATACGATATGTAAATAATTAGAGAGAGGAAAGATGCGGATAGTTCTATTTGTTTTCTACTTAATGTTCTCCAGTTTTTTTATTAAAAGAAAAACTGGAAAGAAAGCATTTCTTTTGTCAAAATGACAATTTGCTATTCTGAGTGTCTGTAGACTGTCCGCATGCATCTGCAAGTCTGTGTTATTATAAAATATTTCCCTGCATTGTTTGTATGATTCTCACACCAACTCTGCCATTCATTGATCTCGTTGCTGCACCAAGACTGCTGCTGCCGCTGCTGCTCCTTGCGTGCATATCTTATTTTCATGGGTGCAATTTATGGTTTTTCATATTTAATGCATTCTCCTGTTCTTTCACCACAAGCAAGACTGCGTCTTAGAAAATGGCTATGAAACCAAGCTGCCAATTGCAACATGATGCAGAAAATTTGCATTTCACCAACAAAGAAAGCTTGCATATAAAATTTAACATGCATTTTTTTTTTTTTTTTTTTGAACAGAGTAATATATTTCTGGAAACAAATTATCTCATCAATATTAAATTCAAGCAAGTGTAAAAAACTTAATAAACTAAAAACACATTCAGAAATAACAGTAAAAGGATGAATTTACAAGAACATTTTTTAGTATGATTATGCAATTCAGATAGTTAGGTACCTGGAAGACAGAGCTATTAAACCTGATATAGTGATGTGGGATAGGAAGGAGAAAGAAGCAATCTTAGTGCCCCTAATGATGCTGGGTTAAATACAGCTGAAAGGGAAAAGATGATGAAATACCAAAGTTTTAAGTATGATATGAAAAGAAACTGGAATCTTAGGAAGATCTACATTTTTCGAGTAATTATAGGAGCAACCGAACTCATAAAAAACAATTTCAAAAACTACCTAGCAAATATACCCCGTGATCCAAGTGCAATAGAGAGACAAACAATTGCATTTAAAAGAACAGTTAGAATCTTAAAAAGATCTCTCGGTTAAAATCTGTGAGATAGGTAAATGTCTGAGATCCAGTAGGATGTCCCATCTACAGCTAGAATAAAATACAAAAAGGATGAAATATTTAAGAAAATATGATTTTTATGCTCCTACTATAGGTTCTGTGAGATTTATTTGTATGTGAATATATATATATATATATATATATATATATATATATAGTCATCCACATACAGTACTGTTTTGCTGTTTCACAGCTCATCAATGTAGCTAGACAAGCAACTACCTCAAGCCAGGATCGAAACCCGATCGGCCAAACGACAGTCGAAGCTTCTAACCGTTTCGCTATACAGCTGCTGCTATGCGGGCAGTGAATTAACAATGTTTTGACATTGCCCAAATACCTAAGCTCAATTTGTTTACACAAAGAGCATCACTTTATACACTAATGGTAATTTGTATATCACTTCTCAAAAGCTCAAGCTAAGATAGGGAGCATTATAGTATATATGTGTATACTAGCAGGCTGCCTAGCATTGACCTGTTGTAAAATATGATATTTTAATTTATGCAGATTTCGTATTTATTATCATAGAGTGAATCCTCTATTGTATTCCATATATAGTAATGATTTCAAAAGTAAAAAAACAAAAAATTAACTTGGGTGCTAGCAATTAGAATCGAAACTAGAACATATAGCACTCTACCATTTGATCCATCATCAGATGGATAAGAAAAAATAAGACTTTAACGTATAAATCTATATTTGTATATGCGTACAATAGCAGTTTAAGTCGACTGACGCCTGCCAAGTTCCATTTTTTTTTTTTTTTTTTTTTTTTTTTTTTTCTCAATTTTGACCCTTTAGCAGCTGTTTTCCCGGCTAAAGACCGAATTGAATTTGTTCCACAGATCCAAATCCCATATACATCAAGTTTTAAGTCTGTAGACTAAAAATTGAGAGAGGAGATTGGTAGAGACCGTTCCACTCACACACTTATATAATGATGAAAATTATTAAAATAATAATCCAATTTGATGAAAAAGGAAAAAAAAAAAAAAAAATTATCTGTTCATCAACGTTTTGTCTTTATTTCAAGACTTCCTCAGGATGATTGATTTGAAGTACAATATTTGAAAATATTTTCTTCATGTTATAGTTGCACCACGTTTTTAAAATTCTAACGACTGTTTCGTTTGAAGAAAACCAACAAAAAAAAAAATTTTTTCAGATTATAAACGCACCATTTTTTTCACATAGTGTGACTACCTATTACTGTTTACAGTGGATGGAGAAGTTGTAGTTCACTGTTTACAAGGGAAGAATGTTAAAGTTTTAAAATCTATTTAATAAATTTGATTTTTAAAAAATGGCAGTCATTTCTTCTTTTGGCTATTTAAAAGATGTTGCATGTTTGAGACAGATTTATTCTATGTTATTACGTTTATACATTTTTATTTTGTCATAAATTTTAACTTCTTCTTTATAAAGAATAAAATGTTAAAATAAATGTAAATAAATGATTTTGAATAGATGAAGGAGTTGGCATTGTTGACGTTGGGTGAAAATTGTTTGCAAAAGATTATATTGGGATCAACAAATCAATTCTTGTTGACTCACTTTGTCTTAAAATAACTCTACTAAAAAAAAATTGCCTTTCTTGCTTAATAACTTGCCAAGATTTCCTGTTGCTTTGTTGTCTTTGTTTTTAATTACAACTATAAACTAGATAATTATCTTTGTGCCTTTCTCTCTCTCTCTCTCTCGTCTGTTGTTGTTCCCCCTTTATGCTCTGTTACTCGTTTCTAAGGAGAAATCAGAGGTTAATTTTTGATTAGCTCTTAAGTTTTTCTTTTTGTCTTTTTCTGAATTTCCCCTCAAGTTATATTGATTTTTACCTTAGAAGAGACGTGAGATTTTTTTTTGTTTTTATTTTGTACAACGTCTATCGAAAGTTGAAGGCTTCCACATCATCAATAGTTTATTCCATGTTGTGTTGAGGTTCCGATCCAGTGGATTTGGTTGTTTTACTCAAGTCCTGCTTATAACATACTTAATTTAAAGTCTTTTTCGTGTTTGTTTTGAATAATAATTATGGGGACAAGTCTGTTGGGCGTGGCAAAACAATACGTCATCACTAAGCATTGAAGAACAGATTGGTATGAAGGTAAATGCTACAAAAGCAAAAATTCTCTCTGCAGAATTCATACATTCTAAGGAAAACACGATTCTTTTTAGTGAGGGAGAAACCTTAGAAGAGGTTGATTGCTTTAAATACCTGGGCTCAATCTTTATTGCCACAGGTCAGAGGTATGATGACTTCGACGTCTGAATCAACAATGCCCAGAAAACTTTCAGTCATTTACAACCCCGCCTGTGGTAATATAGGCACGGAGATCAGGATTTATTAGGTGCTTGTTTGGCCGATCCTTCTCTATGGCTGCGAGATCTGGCTAATAAAAGCTGCAGATCTCAAAAAAGTTAGTGTTTAACCTATACTACCTCTGATGAATTGTACAGGTCTGATGGCACCATCGAATAACCGTGACAATCAGGTTTTGACACATCATTAGAAACGTATATCTCGGAGGTTCTTATTATAGGTATATCTCACCGTTTGACTTTATATCAAAATTCAACCAAGGTAAAAAACATGAGTAAAGTATTTTGATGCATCCAATATGATGTTTCTAGAGCAGATGTAAATTATTTGCAATTCTGACAATGCCAAACTGTTTCAAATATTTATCTCTAAATAGTTTGCAGTCATTGGAATTATGAATTTTATATATTGAGCTTTGTATATTTAGGCAGACTTACCTGTCTTGGGTATGACATGAAACTGTCTTCAGTGTTAATGTCTCAAGATATTCATATTAAAACCCCCTTTTTTCTATTTATTTAAAAGAAAATACAACTTTGTTATATATGAGTCGTGGAATTGGATTCATCTGCAAAAGGTCTAGCTCATTTGCATATTCTTTTAAACATTCATTAAAATTAATCCCCTATTTTTTCGGTTTTCTTATGGAATGATCATCTTTAGTTAACTATTACGTGTAATATTGTACATGATTTATACTTGCATAATGTTTGTATAAAAAGCTTATAGTAAACACAAACTTCTTTCTCTATCTATCTATCTATATATATAGGACTATCCACTTATCTTGTGCTTCCTTTTTAAAATTAAATATCTTTTTAACTCTTTTTCAAGATGTCTTTTAACATGTCTTATTAATCATTTGTTCATATATATATATATATATATATATATATATATTTGTTTATAAAATTTTGCCTACCAAACTCCTGTCAGTTTTTGGTCTACAGACATGAAACTTAATATATAGGGTATTCAAACCCATGCAAAAGTGTGAAAATTAAAAGAAAAAAGTGGAATTTGCCAGGTGGAGGTTGACCGACAGCATTATGAATATGCATGCATAACGTAATAGCTATTGGTTCATGTTTTAACTTTTAGCCTTGCAGCAAACATGTCTTCATAGCTCAGGCATTAACATCAAAGGAAAAAGTAAATTATAAATTAAATGTTTTGGTTTCGATTCTCGGTGGTGGCGCACAAGTCATTTTTTTTTTTTTTTTTTTTTTTTTTTTTTTTTAACTTTTTGAATCATTACTATATATTGGGTCTAATATAATATAATGATAAATACAAAATCTGCATTAATCAAAATATCATATGTAAATGTATTTTATGACCGGGCAATGCTAGATGGTGTGCTAGTATATATATATATATATATACATAGCGGTACTGATGAGTTGTGAAACAACGAAACAGGACTGTATGTCGATGATTAAAATATATTTTATATATATATATATATATATATATATATATACTAGCACGCCATCTGGCATTGCAGACTCAGTTTTTATTATATTTACTTTTTTGTAAATGCATCATTTTATTTGGATTTATCTGAACTTTTTTGCATTGTTGTTGATGTTTTTGTTTGCAAACAGATTTATGGACCAAACAGATTGGATGATGAGTCACGTTAACTGAGATTACTTCTGCGTGGATTTCATGTTTTGAATATGATCTATGATAAATTGCCTGGCATATCAAGTTCTGTTGTAGTTCCCCTAGCCTAGAGAAGGAAGATACTCATCCAAATTACCATTTTTATTTGCATTAGCATGAAAAACCTTTGCCAGTTCATATACTTAGACTGGATTACTTAAATCAAAGTTCTTGGGTCGTGTCTTTAAATCAAAGTTTACCCAATTTCCACCATTAACGATAACTACATTACCACCTTACATTCATTAACCCTTATCCTCAAGTGGCCTTTACGCCTTGATAAGTGGTGACTCCCAAGTAAAAAAAAAAAAAAATGTGTAATAAATATTGCAGTAGGTAATAAAAAATGGTTATATGAAAATCGCCACCATAGCTCTTGTAGGTGTTCTTGGCTTCGTTATTACTTTAATCGAATGCCATTAAAATGCCATTAAATCATTCATCAATCTAAAAATGTACGTATGTTTACTTTAATTGGATACCTTAAAGATGATTCGAAATGTGATTGAAAATATTCCGTTTGAATTCGATACAGACGATTCGAAATGGAATCGAAAATCTTTAATTTGAATATGTTGGTATCAATCATAAACGTATGAAACCGAAGATTTTGTTGTTGGCATTGGTTTCCCTGATATTTTTCTATTCAGAATTCGTTCTAAAAAGATCTTGAGGGTTACGCGAGGGACTTAAGTGAAAGTCATTGTTGTAAAACTGCATTTGAAATTGGGACAACCACTATACAACCACCGTCACCTTCCACTGAAAATGATTATAAATGGGATTTAATTTACAATCCTGTTATGTGATTAATAGTTTTGATTTTGTTTTTTTATTTAATATAATTTCTAAAAAGTATCCACTAAGAAAACCAGCAAGTTGGACGTTTGGGCGGTGAATGTGGGGTTAAAAAAAAAAAGGCATGTTTCATCCTCGTTAAACAAATTAAATGAATTAACAAAAAATAAAACTCAAGATTACCCCTCTTCCCATCTCCCTAATTTATACGACAGCTTTATCTTACTCCCTCTGTCAATGGTTACCATTTTTCCTATGCTGTCTTGTTCGGAAGTGGGTGATCATTCTATGCTTAAATTTATAAAGAAAAATTTCTCTATACTATAAAGGCTAAATTATTTTTAATTATTTCGCAGACTACTTTTCGGTCCCTCAACAATAGGAGAGCAGACCTGTAAATTCACCCTTGTTCGTTTGTCCATTCATCTGTTCGTACTTTTCTCAATAACTATGCCTCGGAATTTTTTGAAATTTTGTACAAACATTAAACATGATATGAGTAAAAAAAGTAACAGAACGGATTTTCCGGGAAAACTTTGATTGCCTCCATAGGGGTACCTTTCAGGTAAAAGTGGCTAAAATTGACACTTTTATTATTAAAAAGAAAAAATTGATGTCTTGGATTTTTATAAAACTTTCTGAAAAGTTCTAACTAACTGATTTCTATATAATTTAGTTTGCCTATACTTTGTGATAACGCTAGCGTGTGCTCCAGGGTCCAGGGGCTCTTTTAGGGTTAATAAAAACACTTCATTTTTCGGACTATTTTACCAAATTTGTCCAAAATTTTCTGTGTATGTCTATTTAGCAGTTTTGCATGGTGCTGAACTCAAATTTAAATATTGAGGACTTTTGGGGGTAAATGGTGGGGAAGCAAATGATGGACTTAGTCATTTCTGTTTTTTTTTTTTTTTTTTTTTTTTTTTTTTTGCATGGTGCAGAACATTTACATATGTTAAGGCCTAAAACTGCACAGTTTGTTCATTTTCACCAGGATTTGACATCCCCTGGGAATTTTTCGGGTTAAATGGGGGGGGGGGGTTAATGCTGAACTTAGTCATTTTTTTATGCTTCGTTCACTGTGCACTCACACTTCACGCATGCATGCTTCACTTAAGTTTGCATTCAGCAAAACCATCAACCTTGAAATTTATTGTATTCATTTTTGTGATGTCGTCTGCTAAAATAGTGTTGTAACGTTTTTCTGTTTATCAAAGAGAATTTAAAGATTGTTGTTTTACACATTTTCTTTGCAGTTAAAACTAAATTCACATTGTTATTTACTCAGCTAAAAATGCCTATAATATGTGACTTAACAGCTAACAAACATTCAATTGATGGGAAAATATTTTTACTCATGTTTTTTTTTTTTTTTTTCAATTAACGTTTTGTTGTCTTATATTCTTATTTATCTTGTTTGTATATTTGACTTATTCCCTTAAATTTCAGTGTGCACACTTACTACTGATATACACTTCCTAAATCTACTATTTATTCTGAGGATTAATTCGATTAAGCCTTTAGTATTGATACAAAAAGAACTGTGTACTTCGTTATTTGGCGACGATCCCAGTAAGCAAGGCTATTAGTTTTAATAAACTAAATAATGTTTCTATGCTTCAACCAGTCTTTGACCTGTTTAAAATAATTCTCTTGAAATGAATCTGTGATCCTAAGTTTGCTGGAAGTTAACAAACAACAACAAAACAAGTTTAAACTATAACACAAAAGTCTTCATATAGAACCCATCTGTTTTGAATCTTTAGTTTCAACAAGCCAGCTTGGAAAACCAAGTGTTGTCTAGTGACAGGTAAAATGCAACGTTTGTCCAATAGCATCATCAGGTAAAACGGACAATTTGCCAACATCTGATTGCAGATTGCTTATGGATTGGTCTCTACAGCCACATAAAATGGCACTGGCATCGACCTCCTTCTTTGTCTCCACTTTGGAGCTAGAGTAAGTGATTGTCAGCTGAACGAATGAGTATAATATATATATATATATAAAGTAAATTCTTGGTACAGCAAAATGGAAGGAGAAATTTCAGAGGAAACATAATTTAATTTAAATAAAAAGATCAAAGAAACAAAAAAAACGGGCAGGTGGAATTGTTAAAATTTCCTTAAGGCCTTATCGTCTGACCCTCTAAGAGGAATATTATTTGTATATTTTGGCAGCAAGTCATTATTCAAGCATGTCTGATTGAACACGACATTTTTTTCTGATTTTTTTGGATGTCTTTTCCATTCGCTGAGCATTCTTTTTTATTTTAGCTGGCATGTTGTATAAAATGGCACCCAAAAGTTGTTTTTCAGCCATATTCTTCTCAAGCACTTTCTATCGGGTCATCCAATTATCATCAGGAGCAATTGTTATCGTTTTCTTTTCCTTTGAGGCTTGATGTATTTATAGTTTTCTTTTTTTTATTCAGCATGCCATCTGAAATAACAAAAACCGCTCGGCGAATGGAAAAGATATTCAGAAAAATCGGAAAAAAGAATAACTCTTGTGTTCAATCAGACGTGCTTAAAAAAATATATTCACATGTGTCACAGAAGATCAGGACGACATCAGTAATGTCTCTTTCAAATCCAAACGAAGGGGACCTATAGTTGATCTCCTGTGTGGGGCTTTCATTAGCCTCTGTTTGTCTGTCTGTAAAATGACAACTTGTGCACTAACACATAAATATTAAAGGCTGATGAGAGTCAGACACACGAGATCAACTGTAGGTCCCATTTGTTTGGATTTGAAAGAGATATTACTGATGTTGTCCTGATCTTTTGTAATGCAAAAACAAATATTACCCTCTTATTTTTGAATGGAACCCTCTGCAATATATAATTGACTTTGCAATTAACATGTATTTTATATGCTGGCATGTGTTGAATGGATTTTCAAACTAACCTGTCTTTATTTATCCCTCTTTCAAGCCCATCCTTATCACTTCCTCTGTGAACTGACCAATTGTTTCATATCTACTAAAGCCAAAACTTTTGTGCTCATACCAACATCGTCTCTTGTCTTGTACATATCTTTTTATATTGTCCAGATTCCTCTCACGTCATCAGAACTAAGCCTGTCTTTAAAGATCACATTACGTATCCATCGTATCCTTCTCATATCATTTCTATTCATGCAACGCATATCATCATCATCACAATGCGTACAAATGCCTGTTAGACTCATCCCTTGATTGACAATGGTGACGCTCTTCTAGTTAGTAATGACAAGTTTCTTAAACTAAATCCATTCACTCCTAGCTCTTGCAATCACATTAGCACCAGCCCCATCCAGAGAGCCACCAGACTCTAGGCCATTTTTGAACTGTCTTGTTCTCATTTGAGTGAGGTATGGTCCTATGTAGTGCTATGAGGTTCACCTTCTTAAGCTTTTCTTTCTCACTCTTTGAGAAGCAATTAGTTTATTGTTAACTGCCTGAGATGCCTCTGTCAGGGAATGCCAGTAATGCTTAAACACTTTTTGTAAGTCAGAGTGCTCTTATTTAGGGGGCTGGCTTTCTAAATCCTGATTTCTGACCTTTTGTCACATCTTCCTGTCATGTAATGAAGGGAGATAAACATACGCACTAACACCTGCTCCATCCTATGCTCCAATAATATCACCAAGGTAGTAAAACTTGTGAAGGATTTCAATAGCTTTGTCATCCAAATATACTTTCTCCGCATCAGTGCTCATCCGTCTCTATTGTCCTGAAAGACATTTTCACTAAATTTATTTTTATCAAACTGCCACTATTTAGGTTTTTATTTTTGTCAATTATTGACATATGATCGCAAGTTTAATCAAGAGAAAAAAAAAAAAAAACCTACCCCATCCTCCGCTCTCTTGGAAGACAATGGATAACTCCTGATAAGCTGTTTGCAATTTTCAATCGCACTCAAGTTCTGTAGCAAAGAAATCTATTACAACAAACAAAAATAATCATAGGTTAAGCAGAAAAGGACTAGTGTTATTTCGGAGTTTTCCTTCTCCTAGACGAGTTGCCCTTGTTTAATCTACTCTAGCTGGGAGTAAAGTTTTTTTTTTTTTGTTTTTACACAGCTATTTCCACTTAATGCACCTGATATTGTCGAGCGATTACCTATAAAACTAAACGTTGCTAAACTTCAGTGATAAAAGAACGGGTGCTTCAATATGATACACAGTTACCTAAACATTTATATTCATTATCAATGTTTACGGTTTGTAGATTACGTCGATTCAAAAAATCCATAATTTTTCTCCATCTCTCCTGAACACTAGTCCAGTTTATTAATATTACACCAATGGGGTAGGGTATAAATATAGAATTAGACTAATATTATAAAAACACTATTAACAGATTTTATAATCAAATTGTCCAAATATAAATTGGTTAAAATGATTGTGTGAATGAAATTTATTAAAGATTGTTTTTATAATTTTATGTACATCGAAACATTTTTGTTACTGCTTTGTCATATAATTGTGTTAATGACATTTTAAGTTCGTAGTCTGCCCCAACATAGATTGGTCACTCGCGTCTGCTCGTCGTCTGCAACTTTCTTCAAACAGTAGTTGTAGAATAGCCATTCGGTTCAATAACTCCCCAAACTCATCTGGCAATTTACTTCATTGCAATCCCTCCCTCACCACCTCTATTGCTCTCTCTTTCTCTCTGTCACTATATACATATGTATATATGCTTGTACATTGCTGCATCTTGCGAGTACTACTTCCCTCTTGTGTTTATATGAAGTTACATCAATGCAGGCATCATCATCATCAGCAGCAGCAGCAGCTATAGAGGCAGTAGGCAGTTGCAATCATTGTTAGTTATACTGCAGCATTAGCAGTAGGAGCAGCTGCCGCAGTAGGCTTTACTGTGATGATAGCAAGCTGAATAGACGCACTCCCCCTGCTCATCCTCTCTGTTTGGCCTTATTATTATCGATCACTAGAGAGAGCTGAGCTGCCTGCACCAATCAAGGAAGCTGACACAAAATTCCCATGGCTACATATTAATCTCTCTCTCTCTCTCTCTCTCTCTCTCTCTCTTTCTCTCTCTCTCTCTCTCTCTCGCATATAAATACAAGCACATATATAAGGACATTTGACATGACTGGTGAATTACTGCTCTTCCTGGTCTTGTGTAACACATAGCCTCGCTCCTACCAGACACTTTTTCTTTTTGCGTGTTTATCCAACTAAAACTTTTTTTTTTTTTTTACCCCTATGATCTGTCCTCCTTTATTATTCCGACTCTTGGGATCTTGTCCTTTTCCGGCCTTGTTCTCCATTTCTTGTTTTCCATCTGGACGCAGTGTTATAAGACAAGGGCCCTGCCCACCAACCAACAAAGCGTCTGCTCTTGTTTGTTGTGGTTGTTATTTCCATTAATATTAGTATTATCACTGATATCCTATTTCTGTAAATGTCATATGTCAATTTGTGATATAGATATACCATATAGGTATATCATATAGATTTAGAAAAAAAAAAAAAAAAAGAATTACTGGGCTTTACCGCGCCCGATTTTCCTGTTCTCGTTCTTGTACTTGAAGAAATAAAAAATAAATATATATGTGTGTGTATATATGTATATATACACGCATATAAAGAGTGATTGACACTATGCATTTTTAGCAAGTGTCATTTGTCTCCAGGGTTTTTAATAACATATCTGACTTCGTATAACAATGTCAACGGAAGGACTACTACTGCATCCATTATTGTGATCGTCTCCGTTTGGGCTGCTATGACTACGGTATTCCTGCCACAACAGTGCAGGTAGGAACCCTGGCCAAATGGCCTTTACAAAAAGAACCAACTTTTCTTCTTCTTTTTAATGTTTTACTTTCTTTCTTCTATTCTTTACTATTGATTTTATTAATAATCATAGATAATCTCGACATGACAATATCCGTCATAGGAGTAAATGTTTATTAAAAAAAAAAAGCTTGCGTTTCTGTGCATGTGTGTGATGTTGGGTTATGTTTGAGTATTTGTGCGTTCATTTTTTTTTTTTTTTTTTTTTTGACACTATATGTTTATATAATGTGTGTGTGTGTGTGTGTGTGTCTGTAATATTTTATCTATCCACATAAAATTTTATAAGGTATATTCTATGTATCAATTTTCAGTATTTGCTTCAAAAGTGCACAATACGTGAGTAGAACTAGGTAGTAAGTTATGAAAAAATATTTGGCAATTAAGCTACACAGAATTTTCCGCGTTTCATTATTGTAAAGACTAGCCTTAACCTGACACATCCTTACAAGGATAAAATGTGGAAAATTATGTATACCTTAACCATCACATATTTTTTTTTATAAATTATATATTTAATAGAAAAATGAATATTGTAATTGGTAAATGTTATTTTTATGCTCATATAGCCAACACTTGGTCAGTGTTTGGTTGTGGTAAATGATATTAAATCTTAAATTGTAATACGACATAAAACAGGGCAGTTATAATTTTGTTTTCTAACGACTTGTGTGGATGACCTAACGGTTAGAATCATCACCCTGGCTTGACGTGTTTTCCTATCTAGCTACACTGAAGAATTGTGATACAACAAAATAGTTTATTTGGAAAAATGTATGTGTATATGTGAGTGTGTATGTGTGTAATATATCTACTTATGTGTGTGGTTGACATTGCCCTAATGACCTTACTACGTTGTCTGGCCGTGTCCCTTTTTCTAGTTCGATTACCCCCCCCCCCGCATTTCATTAGATTATCCATAAAATATATAAGCAGATTGCTAAACATCATTGTCTGACTTCAATTTACTATTATTCATTTCTGCAACAGAGAAACATTTTTTTATTTTCTACTGATATACATACATTTAATTTGCATATGTATGAATTGGATTATTTTAAAGAAGACGTGTGCAGTATATCAAGACTAGAGAATATTTAAATAAAATAAAATTTGATTTAGTTTTGACATGGATTCCGTATTTACATTAATGTACGTGTGAAAGTAGAAAGAAAAATTATTTTATATAGTTCAAATCGTTTCTTATGGGAATCAATTTCCAAAGCAAAATGAAGCTCAATATTCAAACTTTTAGAAAGTAATTTCAGAATTTGCAATCGAGCTATAAATGACGTTCAATCATAGTATTATGTAAGTCTGATCCGACATTTGTGTATGTGTGATTTAATATCGTAGAAGAAATAACCAGAACATATTACACACATGCTGTGCTGTGTATGTGTGATGTGTTCTCATAGTGTAGTATCTGTTTTGTTCTTCACTACTTCTGTCCTCAATCAGTGAGGGAGAAATACTTTTAAGACTGGGGCAATGTTTATTTTTGTTCCTATCCAAAGTGAAGTGCGCCCTTTTCGGGAAGTGGATTTTCCCCATATTAAAAACCGATCTTGTGTCTAACACTGCCTCCGTGGGGAGGCAAGTAAATAGGAACACTAAATAAACCAATGCAAATGTGTTATTCTTTCTCTTATCATTTTTTTTTTTTCACACAATATCTTGATAAAAGAATTTTCACGAATTTACTTATGTCATTTAAATCAAATACTTATATTTTCATGGCAAACCCGTGTGTGTGTGTGTGTGTGTGTGTGTGTGTGTGTGTGTGTGTGTGTGTGTGTGTGTGTGTGTTAGCCAGAGAAACGTAATGTCATATGACCTGATCAAATAAAGTTTTGTTAAATTATTTTAAATGCTACTATAATATTACATTTGTTTGAGATATTGTCACTTTTTGATAACGTCTGTTTTTTTTTTGTTTTTTTTTTTTTTGTGTGGTTTTTTGTTTCAGTTTATTTGGATATTTTTTTTGTGTTGTCAGTTTCATCCAAAACAAGCGTTTCTTTTCTTTAGTTATCGATTCGAATTCGGTTTGACTTTCTCTTTCAACCGTCTCCATTGTGTAACCACAAACAAAAATGGTGTAAAACATAAGGGATTAAAAAAATAACAAGGTCTTCGCAAGTTGTAGCTCACTGACATTGAAACGTGTGACATGCAAGCAAATTCTTTAAACATAAACAAAAAGAAGACAAGAAACGATGAAGTGGTTGTTTGCACTTTTACGATTAAATATCCGAAAACGGGCGACACTGTTTTTCCACTCTAATAATTAATGTTGAAATCTGAGTAGGTGGAAAAAGAAAGGGGATTCCCCCCACCCCCACCCCTCTCTCTCGTTTAATGTTTGACAATTTGTTCTTTATTTCCTTTGAAAACATTTTGTGGTAGGATGTTATTAAAAAGTAGAGGGAAGAAAACAGCTTTCTTGTTTCCTTTAAAAAATATAAGCATTTCTTTCTCCATTTTTCCCAGTTTGTGTCTCGTTCCAGTGGGAGTGATATCTTTCTAGATTGAGAAAATTGTGTGACCACTTCTCTTGTGTTCGTGTGTTTCTCACCGCTATGTGAATTATACGTTATTATTTTAGTATTAATTGATTATTTACATAAAAAATGCAATAGCATAAAACAAAACGTATTTTTAAAGGGACTATTTAAAAAAAAAGAGTTAATTATAAAATTAAATCCACCATAATGCATTTAGATTTACTTTGTAGAAATGTCAACTATTTTAATTTTTTTATCAATAGTTGAAAAAAAGAAAAAAATGAATTTGTGACGTTCTGAAATTTGAAAGCAATTTGAAAGCATTTAAACTGTCAGTTAAAAGTTGAAAAGTTTTAACATTTACATCTAATAATTTTATAAATAGAAAATATTAAAATATTATTTTAACAAAACTGGTCATAGTTTTATAACGGTTTGGTTCATTAATAGTGTAATGATTAAATAATATTCAAATAACCAAATTTAATTTTCAATGATTTTTCTTAGTAATTTGGTTTTTAAACAATTGTTTAAACAAAAAGGTTGATGTGCCGTAAAAAAAAACAAAGAAAACGAACCGTCAAAGTTAATGTGAAAGAAAAGTAAAGACTTTCGGACAACACCGGATAAACACAATTTGTTATTAATAATTTCAATGCAAATATATATTTCATAAAATTATAATTAAATTTTTGGTACTTGTTAAGATAGTCGACAGATCGATATTTTAAAAAATATATCGTTTTAAGCAAAAACAATATTACATACTTAATTGTCATGTCGAAGTTAGTAATATATCCAAAAGTTATGGAAATTCATCGAATAGTTAAAAGTAATTTTTATGGAAGATTGGGTAAAATTGCACTTTTCGTAGACGTTATGAAGTAGACAAAGAGTGCATACAGAGGAGACCTAAATGGAAACGAATATTTTATATTCTTTGTTAATGGCTGCAATTTTTGTTGTCGATGGCGATAGACCTCTCTCTTTTTTTTTTTTTTTTTTTTTACTAATAACACAATAGCAGTTGTTCTACTCGAATTTTCTTAAGTTTTAGATATATTACTATTTTCGACATGACAATTAAGTACGTAATATTTTTGCTTAAAACAATATATTTTTTAAAAATCGATCTGTCGACTGTATCTTAACAGGCATCATTTTTTTTTTCTTTGGAATTTGTTTATTCTAAATAAAACCTGTTTATGACTACCAAGTCATAAGAATAATAATTGTATACAATGTTTTGAAAATTTGTTGAACAATATATAGTAGTGACATTAGTTCGTCTATATCTACAAAGTTTTAGTTTCTGTTCGTCTGTTTACAAACTCTTCCTGTGGATTTTGAAATCGATCTTTATAACTATATTATATGACATTATCCAAGGTGTATTTATTTTTCTCCCACCGTGAGAAATGTGATACTAGGGTCGGAAAGTGTGATTGAAAAGTCGGCGCACCACGCACCACCAGAGGGTATTTGAGTAATTATTGTTCAATTTGATCAAAAAAGGTACATTATCTTTGAGTTTGCATTTGTAACTGACATTAAAAACGAAATTGTTTATTTACTTTTTATAACTTTAAAATTATAGAAAAAAAATAAAAAGAATTGGAATTCTCAAGAATTTGTGGACTTTTGAAAAACCTTTATTTGACATCTTCCCTTAAAGAGAGAAAACTTAAGAAATATTTAGGAGTAATTAATTGTAGAAGATACAAATGATAGAATCTAGCCTAATGATTGAAATAATTCTCCACCACTCTATCACCATCTAGTGCCAACTCTAAAGTTGGGACATCTTTATTTCACTGTGTGTGTGTGTGTGTGTGTGTGTGTGTAATGTGAATGAATGAGATTATGACAAAAATTAAATTTAAAATAGATCAGGTTGATTCACAAAGGAATCTAATTTTCGATTGCAAATGACAAGCTCAATATTTAGTATTAAATAGAGCTTATAGATATATTTATTTCAAGAATTATTCTTATATATTATTATATAATAATCTATACCCAATCCAAGACATCAAATTTACAATTGTTTCAAAAAAAACTTCCAGGTAGTTTTCATTTTGGATATTTTGTTTACTGCTTAGATTTTTCTTTTTTTTTTAAACAATTGAAAATCTGATGTCTTTACTTAGGTATAAATTATTATAAAATTATGCAAGAATTTCGAAATAAATGCACACATATATATGCACACAGACGCAGTAAGGAAAGTATAGCAAGCCAAACTGTAGTATTATATATTATACTAGCTATCCCTTCCCGTCATTGCCCGGTAGTATTTGGGTTTAACCGCCAAAATGTATTATTTTTTGCTGATATATGAGTTAAATTATTATACGGTTGTTTAAATTTTTATTGTAGGTATGTGTATATGTATATGTACTGATTGATCTCGTTGTCGTTTCAAGAACGAAATATATTTTTGCATATTGATTTGAAGAATTAGCATGCAATTTGGACATAGCTATGACTCAGTACATTGCAAAAATACATCAGTTAATACAAGAAAACTTTGAAAATATTAATCTTTTTTAATTCATGAATAAATGAAAGAATAATCTTTCTTTTCTCAGGAAATTAAAAACATTTCGGAACCATAATAACTTGAATTTTTATTTCCAAGAAATGTTTAAGTATTTGAACTCGTTTTTGTAGCCTTCATTGATATTACAATTGTTATTTGGTTTAATTTATGCCTTCTTGCTTATATATATATATATATATATATATATATATATATATATATATATATATATCCACAGAGTACTGTTTTTATGTTTACAGCTCATCAGTCTGGCTAGACAAGCAAGTGTTTTAAGCCAGGATTAAAACCTGACCATTGAGCTGACAGGCTACGCCTCTACCCCTGCAGTGCAGGGGCCCTGCACTATTATACAGCATTTGCTGAATGTAAGCGAACTCTAGATGTCCGCAATGTAAACATTTTTTCAGCAGGTCAGAGAGCTCAAACCAGTTTTACTTAATGAGCAATGCATTATATTAAGCTAGGTGGCCTGCCGGCAATTTCCTTACAATAATTCTACCAACGTAGGAAGTAAAAATTGTTATCCACAAACAGTATCGTTTCACTGTTTACAACTCATCGGTGTGGCTAGACAAGCAAGTGTTTGAAGCTGAGATCGAAACTAAAAGATTGTCTGAGGATTGTCCAAATTAATTCCCCTAAACAGAACGGTTTTGCACCACTTTTACATCTTTTTACAAAGATTAACTTAGGATATAATGATACTAAACCTAATGATTGTTAGTCATTGCATTATTTGGATCCAGAAAATGGATTAAGCTTAAGGGAGCTTTAAGAATTGGAGATTAGGAAATCTTAATTGGTGTTGAATGAGTGCAAATTATATTTAATGTAAATCTGAAATATTTTCATTTTCAAATGAAATGCTCTACTCATTAAAAATACTTAGCCAAAAAAAAAAAAAATTTAGGGAATATTTATTGATGTCTTGATACCTATTGATATGTTGCAAAAGTCGAAGGTGTCTGAATTTTCACAAAGAAATTCCACAACCTTTTTGCACCGATTTTCTTAGAATTAAATTAAATATAGCCCACATTACAATCTCTTACGCCTAGCAGCCATGTTCCAAAATTCATAATAATTAATTAGTGTAGGAGTGAATCATACACATCCAAATATATAAACATATGCATATACTTTATATAAATTTAAAGTTGATACTTGAATCTTGCTAAAATGTATTGTGTGTGTGCGTGTCCTCGACTTCTATTAGAATAACAATTTTCAATGTATCCTTTATAAATTGATATTAAATGACCGAGAAAAGGTTGATATGCCTTAAACAAAAAACTGAACCAAAAGGAGCTGTCTTAATTTTAATGTTAAATATCTTGATCAGGTTTGATTTGTTATAAAATCGACAAACTAACCTTTGCGTATTTATGATTGATTGGCTCAAGTTGGTTTTTATGGTTACATCACCTCACAGGACTCATTGTTTTATTGAAGCCATGAATAAATCCATTGTCTTTTTTTTTTTTTTACCTTGTACTTTTTAAGCTTTATTTATCGAAAATGTCAATGTATTTGCATAACATCTTCGTCATCATGCTATTGTTTATATGCATTTGATGAGACTATTTTTATATTGTTTTGAACACAAAAATCATATTCTCGTTAAATTAATATTACCTTCCCTTTTTTTGCAGTATGTATTGTTTTTGATTGGTCTGGTTTGTCTGTCGGATCTGATATAAAATCAATATTTTTGTTTTAAAGATTATGAACAATTACTTACAAATATTGCTAAATACAAAACAAACATCAAAATAATAAAAAAAATGATTCATGATACTTTTGTATGAATCTATTACTCAATCCATGTGTTTAACTCCTTCCCAGTTTAGTTCCATCTTGAATGAATGACGTATGGTTTTCAATGTCTGACCTCACAATTTGCACCCACTCTCAATTCTAACATTTAAGAAGCAGATTTCACTAGTTTTAATCATATTGTGATTTGCCCCCCTCCTCTCATCCCCTCAGCACTTTTGCTAGAATCAAGATAGCTCTTCCACCATAGATTGGATTAAAAATATGTTAGCCGAATGACGTACAACATGGGCCAAGCTAGCATACACATCTGAACAGACACCAGTCTTTTGGGGACCGGGGGGGGGTGACAGCGGTCGCATACAGTGGCATTGAAGAAAAACTGAAAAGTTGCATATTCCACGATGGTGAACAAAGCAAAGCAGGTTTTCTATCTGATCCGTAGATCCATTCTGCTGCCTCTTTCTGTCACTCCTACATAACTCTAGTATGGCCTATTAAGTATGTCATCCAAGCAATAAATCTTTATCTTATCGTACACCTGAAGCATGTTCAATAGTTTAACAACAGGATTGTCCACACTTACCTACAAAGAGCGGATCCAAATCTGTTCTCACTTGTGCAGCAAAGGATGTGAGAAGACTTGATTCTGGCATACAATATCATCAAGTGGAATGTAAATATACTTTTCTAGTTTTTCACACCAGTGCCAAATCGTGGTCTTCGCGGGCACCCGCAAAAGATGTATCACCGTCATTTTAAAGTGGTCTCGAACAAACATTCAGACTTTGAGGATGTAAATCCCTTCTACCTGCCTTTTTACATGAATTGTTGCACTTTGCTATTTTTTTTTTTTTTTAACTGTGATTTGCTTTGCTCATTAAATGTTTATGGAAGTTTCAGACAATGGATGCTAGTCTTGGATAATTTACAGATGCTAAAAAAATTTTGGATTATTGTTTAGCATGTTGATATTGTCTCCTGAACTCAAGATATTATTTTCATTTATTGAATTTTATATAACTATCTCCTAATACGATCATTTTCTTTTTCTGTTTTCGTTGTCTTCCAAACATTTGATAATATTTTTATTGTCATCTGTTTGAGATTTGTATAATATGTCTACATTATTAAAATTGCTGGATCTTTGGATTCACTTGGTTTGTTTCTTAGCATAGCAACATCTTTCTCTCTCTCTCTCTCTCTCTCTCTCTCTCTCTCTCTCTCTCTCTCTCTCTCTCTCTCTCTCTCTCTCATGATGTTTTTCCCTTGGTCAGGAGTGAAACAATTTTTGATATTTCACAAGCTCACTCTCTAGTTCTTACGGTTCAGCAGGTCAACTCTCTCCAAACTCTGCTCTGTATGGTCTTGTTCAGTCCAAGTTTTCCTTGATCAGTCAATCTTCCTGTCATTCAAGGCATTTATGCTTCTGTAATGATTCACCCTTTTGGATAATTCAATTCCTACCTATTACCGACAAGTGTATAGGATTAGTTGATCACAGATCATTCGTAGTTGGAAAGAAATTGTGGGTTCATACCTTCCCCAATATAGATCTGATAGGATTTAAGCTCTGCGTCTCTGATTCCATATTCTGCCATGGTATCCATTAAAATAATCACCTCCTTTTTCCAATCTACTAAGGTCATTCATTTCGCAATAAATGATTAATATTGTTTCCTTCCTGATATTTCAATACTGACGTTTATTACCTTCTAATGCAACCACCAATTAGTTTCAGCAAAACGTTTTATAACAATTTGCTGAACGTTATCATGCAATGTTACTGCCTTTGTTTGTGTAGGTGGGCACATTTAAAAACGTATGTCATTTCTCTACAAGTTTCTTCAACCTAATCAGGCTCAAATCGATTTCAAATCTAATTTACATTTTCTAGTTAATAACTTCAAATAATGTCGCAACATAATCAGACGAAATATCACAGTTTTTAATATTGATGCAAGAACATTCTGAAAAACTTGAATATCAAAATGCAACGATCAGCTTTAAATAGGCAGCATGGAGATTATGCATTATTTTTTTATTTATCCATGAACATCTTTTTCACAGCAAATGAAATTCGCTATTCCAAATTCAAATCCCATCAAAGCTTTTGTGATCCACGCACTAATACTGTTGGGAAAAGTACAAATTTTCACCAAACTTTGTATAAAATGGTACCGTGCATGTTGTATATGATCAACTCTTTACAATAGCTATTCCTATTCAGATATGCAAATTTGGCTTCTTTTTTCTTTTTTTTTTTTTTATAAAATTTTTTTTTTTTTTTTTTTTAACAATTTGGTCTTCAAAAATTGTATTTAGTCTTTTTTCAAAGCATTAATATACGGACTAAGGAAGGAACAAGCAAAATATTAGATTATTCCATTTTATTTTTTTAATGACCTGATAACCATTGGAAGTTTAGATCGTATGAACATTTTCTTTTTATACTGGCTTGTGTTTATATACTGAAAACTCTTTGTTTATTATGTATAGTCATTAATATCGTGTGTGAAGTCTTATGTGATCATGAGTTGAGAGATATGAGTCACATCAATTATTTACGTTTTTCTAATTCATTAACTGTTGTTCGTGTAGACACAACTGGCTCAACTATGTATGATATGTATTGATCTTTGCCAGGGGTTTCGCAGTCAGCAAATGTATCGCATATCAATCAATAGTAACCTGGTCACCAGAACCAATAACACACTAGACGAAAATACTATTTAGGTGCTGACATTATCTTCCCAGAGAATTATCTTTCATCAGGTGTTTGGTTTTATTCTTACTTTCCTTTGTTTATTGAGATTTTATATATATATATATATATATATATATATATATATATATATATATATATATATATATATATAAACAGGTCATTTAGCTTTGCTTGGTCATAAAATTTACTTAAATATATTTTAATCCATGCAGATTTTGTATTTATTATTACAGCCAATTCTCTATTGATTATTATATTGTACCCAATATATAATAGTGATTTCAAAAATGTAAGAAATATATATGACTTGGGTGCCATCAGCTAGAATTGTAACTAAAACATTTCAGCCATAGCTATCATCAAATGGCTAAGAAAACATTAAAATTTAACTGCGCTTCGCACTGTTAAACGTATAAATGTATATTTGCGCATGCACACAAGAGTACTTTAAGTTGACTTACACTGGACAAGTTCCAATTTTTTTTAAATTTTGACCTCTTTAGCAGCTATTTTTACCAGCTAAAGACCAAATCAAATTTGTTCTACAGGTCCAAATCCCCTATATATCAACTTTCAAATCTGTAGACAAAACATTGACAGAGGTGTTTGGTAGAGACCATTTCTCACACACAAACTCAGATATAAAAAATTATATATATAATTTTGTTAAATTGATGTAATTTGGAAGAAACCAGATCTTTGATTCTGTTTTTAGTTTGTGGAATAAAACTAGATTTGATAAGACATGAGCTTGGTGTAGTGTGTGTGTGTTTAACTGTAGCAGAGGTTTGTGTATTGAAAATCTGATTACGGGATAACATGTGTGAAACGAATGCATTTAAAGTATTCTCTAACTTAATAGCCTGGTTGTGTTTGTAGATTTTGTGGAGTTAACAAGTTGAGCTCCGATCCTGTCAGATTTCTTGGGGCTAACTATTACTCCTGGAAAGGTATAAATTCATACTCCTTTCCACATATGGGAGCATAGTATTTTCAGATCATAAAAAAGACATGAAAATGTTGATTGGGTGTTGGATGATCCAAAGCAAATAAACCGGATTTACTCAAATCATGTTTCAGTTTTTAAAGGTTTTGTGCACTTTTAAGAAAAACAGAATATTTTTGTATTATTTGGACGACTACTCCTTACTTAGTTGTTATATTGGATTTATTTTGAAAACACAAGGATCCGTGGTGTAACGGATAAAGTACTAAGTAAAATTCAATTTGAAGTGACACTCTTTTGGAGGTTGAATGTTCACTCTTCAGTGTGGGTGATACTAAAAATACAATTGTGAATTACGACTTCTACTTAGTCATGGCTGACAAAACAAGAATATTCTACTCCCATGGATTAAATGAAAAATTCTGTGTAAATTCTTGAGTTTCTATTTACTTTGCCTCCTCACGAGGATAGAGTTAGAGACCAAGGTCGGTTTTTAATGGGAAAATTTTTGAGTTCGACAAAATAGACCTCAAGGTTTGAGACAACATTGGCCAAAATGTTGTGAGAATAAAACTCAAGATAAGAACAGTAGTCTGAATGATCCAAATACAAAAAAAAAAAAAAAAAAACTTTTGAAACATTTAAATGTAACTAAAAATATAAACGGAGTTTAATTTGTAGTAAGAAAAAAAAAGAAATCTGACTAGTTCAACAAATGTAGTGGGGAAAAGGGGTATTTAAAAATTTTAAAAAAATTTTTTTTTTTTACTTTAACTCCAACTCAACATTCACCATTAAATTGATGACTTTTATGGGTTTGGGTATGCTGAAAACGAATATAAAATTTTAATTTGGGGTAGACAAGTATTTTTTTGTATATCAAGACCTTCATTATCCAATATAATCCATTGTTTTCATTGGTGGATATGTTTTTTCCAAATGAACAAGTACTAATGCATATGCGTATTGCAAAACACCCCCTCCCCATGTTAAAAATGGCAATTGCCACATTATTAATTCATTAAGTAATACATTGGAAAAAATCTTAATATCCAGAAAACTACTTGTCTGCCCCGAATTTAAGTGTGATATTCGTTTTCAGCACACCAGAAAACCTTTAAAAAATTTACTGAAAAAAAAAAGTCTTACATTAAAAACAAAATGGTTTTATTTTTATCAATTTCAATTGTTTTTAATACGTTCAACTACATGTTAGTATGTAAAAATAACGTTAAACTGAACCTGATGTATTGATTTGACTGACATAAAATGGTTGATCTGTCAATAAAATAAATTTTAATGTTTCCTTTTTTTTTTCTACTTTAATTTTTAGGGGGAATGAATTTATGCAGATGACGTCGTCTGAATCACCAAACAAAACGCCTTCCAGTAAGGCCCATAGGCATCCAGCTGCCAGGGCCCTCGACGGAAAAGCTGGAGGCGGATCAGCCGCCATGAAAAAACGGGAAATTGATAACCTCGACAATGTATCGGTCAGCCAAAAGGAAGAAAAGGTAGGAACCGTTTTCAAGCTTTCTTGATGCATGACTGCCTGCTGGCCTTTTATCTTCAGTCAAAAATACTTATCTTGATAAAAAGAAAATGCATTAAATAACTTTTTTTTAGATTCTGACTTAAATCGATCCCTATCATGTGTATATTTGGTCACATCTTTGTTTAAATGTCTGAGTGTTTGCTTGTTCGGTAAACGTTACAGTTGGCAACATAAATTATTTTAAAAGAAATACAGTTGGGAATTTAGTCATAAACAATTTATTTTGTTTGACTTTTTTGTGGTTTATGTTCAAAGAATGATCCTTATACAGAAAATGGAATGCGTTATCGTCAGCATATTCTGGGCAGATTACGTAAATAGTGCTGAAAGGCTTAACCAATGAAATTGCAGTGTCCAATAATTGGCAAACAGTATCTTTTGTTTATTAAATTGTTAGATGAAAGTACAGGAAAGTTGAATCCCTCCCTCTCATTTCTTATTTCAGCACAGTCCATACTTTTTTTTCAGTGAAATCACAATAGCGTTTTAAACATAGGCCACTGTTTTCAGTTTTTAAAAAGAAATAATTTTCATTTGGCAGTATGAAAATTTGACAGTTATGTTTATTAAAAAAAAAAAAAAATTGGTTATCTTTTGGCAGTTTATGTAACTTCTCTGGAGAATGCTAGCGATAATGCGGTCAGTATTCTGGATAAGTACTGAAAGAACTGATATTTAAAAGTAGTTATAAACAATTTTACTGTAAAATAATCTCATCATGTACTTTCTGTGAATAATCAAGATGGCTGACCGCAACCACTATTTACAGCAGATTAAATCATTTAAGACTTTTTAAATATTAAATTTTACTAATACAGATGGGTCACAGATGAGTAGGCAAACCAAATTTGTTTTTAACTAATTTTCCAAATTGTATTTCCTTTACAATAATTTATGTTGATAATAGTAATGATTTACTTTATTATATAGATAGTTTTTCTTTAATATAAATAATTCGCAAATGAGTAGATAAACCAAAATGTTTTGGACTAATTTACCAACTATATATATATACACATAAATTTAACTACAAAAAATAAATTTGCAAGTTAAATCTTAAAGAAGTGAAGGTTTACAAGTTTTGAAGTTTTCGCCCACAAAAAAAAATAAACTAATCCTCTCTCTTGAATTTACAACACATCCATGTCTGTAGATTAATTCCTACATTAGTCACAAAAAAAATAGTAGGGATAAAAGATTTTTTTGTCTATATTAAAAAATGAAACACCTCCTTCCCTTTTTATTACATTCATTAGGATTACCCCTCCTTTTTTTTTCCTCATAAAAATAAAATTTACATGCATCATTATTCTTTCTAACAAGAGTTATTGACATCAATACTACCAAACACAGATGGGCAGGGCATGTAGTCAAACAACATAACAACAGATGGTCCATCAGGACCTTGTGAACATAAGAGGGCAAAAGGAAGACTAAAAACGAGGTGAAGGGACGACCTGATAGACCATATGGTTCCCATATGGCAACGGATAGCCCGGGACAGAGATAGATGAGAGGTTCCTCATTGAGTGATAAAACCCTTATTGATTGATTGATTATTTTTTCTTTTCTTAATTATCAGTTATTATTAAGATTAAGCTTTTTTCTTTGTTCATAGAAGTAAATTTTCATAGTGATTGTTGAAGCAAACTGGACATACATACATCCTCTTTTATTATATAGATTAGTTTTTATTTTCATTACACTGCAGACTATGGTATAGTCTGTCGACAAGATTGGCATCTATCAAGTTCAGATTGGTGATGGGGAGGAGTACTTGTCTTAATTATCCTAATTTCTTTTTATGAGGTTGCTATTTACTTGATTCCCCATGAGGGCAAAGTTAGACAAAAGGTCGTTTTTTAATGTGAGGAAAATTTAGCTTCCCAAAAAGGTGCGATTTGGATTGGAACAAAAATAAAAATTGCTTTAGTCCAGAAAGACTTTTTCACTGACTGAGGACAGAATAAACCAAGCGCAGCATCAGAACATATACAACACTTTCCTCCAGAGAAGTTGGTCTTCATAGGGTTGACTACTACATATGAGCATTCCTGGTCTATTTAAAAAAAAAATGTTTTTGTAAACCAATTTGTACATGATGTCTATCAGCTGGCGATTCAGCAATTTCTGTTGCTTTTCAATTCAAAAATGGAAATTATGGACAGCACTAATGTTAAGAATAGATTGATTTGGTCAACTTTGATGTTGGTTTGCAGCAATATCAGACCTCTTGTCTTAATTGATGAAAGCTGATAATTTTTCTTTGGTTTAGAAGGAACCGAGATTTCTGGATGTTCCCCCCCCCCTATCGAATACCATATGTAAAGATTTGTTTGTAAAAAGTCATCTGTTCAAATACAAAAGTGTTTTCATGGAGTCATTACTTCGACGAAAACTAATTAGATTAATTGACCCAGTTTGTTGGAATGTAATATCCGCTAATTATTTGCGGATGACTATAGTTTATATAAACATATACTCCTTATTTATAGGTTGACTTCTATGGTAGAGAACGTTAGTTTCCACTTCACATAAAGCAATCTTCTCGGTTACTTGTCATGTGATCAAATAGAATATATGTAAACAGAAAGTATGTAATATTGCATGCTTATACATAATTTTTTTCTATTTCAATGGTAAAACATATATATATATATATCCATATTTTTATAAAGTAATAGGGTTCGTGTGTTTCTGTCTGTGTGTACAGCTCTCCATCATCAACGAAATATAAAGGAGGTCAGAGGGTAGATCTCTCCTGGTAGAGAAACATTAGAACCCATTTTAGGATGTTTCTGTTATAGGAGACATAAGAATCTATGCCTAATTTCTTTATATACTAGTCTACAAACCACCCCCATATCGAATGACTTATGCTCATTTGCATATCACATTATATTAAATCTCTTTAACTAATTACCTCGACCTTATTACATATTGGAAATATTCTAATCATTTCAACTGTACTATTTACAAAATCTATTTAACATTTAATTATTTAATATATTTTCATTTAATTTTATATTCGATTTATTTCACTTTACGTATATTATCAAAACAATTCATTGGCGAGGAAAGCTTTATGTTTTGGGATTGTATTGAAAATGTAATGGAAATTTCAATTTCGTTCCGTTTTAATCTTTTATATTTTACTTGCCAATATAATTGAAAGAATACAATTCAACTATCGTAATTTTTATTATACAAACACCGTGACAACTAATTAGTAAAATCTTTTACGTAGTATTCTGTTACGTTTCGGTGTGCTGAACACGAATCTGAAAACTGGGTTAGGGTTAGGGTTAGGGTTAGGGTTAGGGTACATTTTTTTCTACTAATTCGCTGTCACGGTATTTGTATAAATTTACCGTAATTTTTTATAAATAAACAAAAACAAATATTTTAAAATAAAACTTTATTAAAAAAGAAATAATTTTATTTTTAAATGAAAAAAATCAATTTAGTAAAATAATTGTATTAAACACCCCCAGCCTTGTCAGCAAACCTGTAAACCTATAAAAGTTAACATTTCGAATGTAAACAGTGATTTTTCGATTTTGTTAGCGCTTGCCGCAATTAAAGACAATTAAAACGGAACTAACTTTATTTCCATTCTATTTTATAAACAACCCCCCAAAACATAACGCTCTCTTCCAGTTATAGCCAATTTTTTTTTAATTAAATAAAACAGGTCAAAATAAACAGATAAGCGCATTTTCTTTTACATTCATTGTCATTTAACCAACTGCAGGATACCGTTACTTTTGTGGGGTTGTTTTGAAAATGGCACGGAGATTATAATTTCGTTCCAATTTAATCTTTCTGGTCGAGCCTATTTCGAAAGCCTGTCTTATCATAGATTTGAACTACAAATAATTTATTACATTTTGATTATTACTATCTTAAGACTTAAAGCTTATATTTATTTCATTTTTCTATTTATATATTGAATTAGTTATTTCCAGTCTTATTTAAACTTAGCGCTTTCTTTAAACCGGATGAACCTTTTATAAAAATATGAGTTTAACGTAAAGAACACGAACAAGGTTTTATTCAACTGAATTTCTTCCAGTTTACTAACAAAATATATAAATTTAAAAGAGATATAATTAATAAAATAAAAAGGTTATGTAATTTAAAAGAAATACACGTACTCACAAAAGCAGAACTTTTTTTACACATTTTTTTCTTTAAAACCATAACAATGAGACTAACAATTACCTAGATCTTAGTAATTATTTGTTTTAATAGAACTGTTTTAATTGTACTGTTTACTTAGTTAACCTAAGTTGGTATTACATTTATTTTACATTTACTTTTTTTTTTTAATTATTACTTTTAGATTGTGACGTTTACACCCGGAAGTAATGAGTCACACGTAGGTCGCTTTTATTCATTCCTTTTGGTCAAGATCAAAGTGTAGTATCTGTTCTTCAGATGCTGCACTTCATTTTCTTGTTCTCTTTCGGTGGAGGAGAAATCGTGAAGACTGAGACAATTTTTATTTTTGTACCTTTTCTCCACGTTAAAAAACGACCCTGGTGTCTAACTCTGTCCCGTGGGGAGGCATAGTAAATAGGTACAATATAATTGTTTATAATTGTACTATTCAGAAATATTATTTATAGTTCGTCCATTTCAGTTAGTATACATTTCCTTTACGCTTAATTAATTTACAATCATTAATATCGTTAAACAATTCCGTTTAAAACCGAAATTATGCCACCCAAACGAAGTAGAAACGAAAGTGAGGAAGAAAGAATGGAAAGATTGGAAGCTAATAGACTAAGAGTTGCTGCAATTCGCTCCAATGAAAACAATTCAGATAGAGAAAGACGTCTAGAACTTAACAGGATACGTCAAAGAGAAAGGAGAGCAAGACTGTCAGATTTGGAAAGAGAAACCCAACGTGAAGCTGACAGAACTAGACATGCTGTAAGGCGGTTAAATTCATCACAAGATGAAATTCAAGAAAGGCAAAGATATGCACTGGAAAGAGAAGCAATATTACGATCGAATGAATTATATGAGGTAAGTAGACGTACACAAGGTCAGTTGAGAGTGGCTCAACGACATCAGAATGAATCGGAAACCCAACGAAACTTTCGCCTATACCAAGGGCAACAACGAGAGGCTGCATGGAGAGAGAGTATGACTTTGCCCCAGCAATTGACAGAAAACGAGGCAGCTAGACAACGAATGACTGCTTTGAGACACCATGAAATAGAACACTGCAATAGAAAAGGATTGCTCTACAACAAAAATGACTCTCTCACTACAGCTGATATAGGAAAAATGGACAAAGTATGTCAACATTGCTCAGCTGTAAAATTTAAAGGAGAAACCCCTGGTTGTTGTTGTTCTTCTGGCAAAGTTGTGCTTGATAGCTTTCCACCACTGCCTCAGTTGCTTCAAGATTTGCTCTCCGGCAATGGTCCCATCTCTAAAGATTTTCTGCAAAATCTACGCTGTTATAACAATTGTTTTGCAATGACATCATTTGGTCACAAAATTGCGGCAGTACATGGGTGGAATCCTTCTTTTAGAATTCGAGGCCAGGTTTGCCACCAGATTGGGAGTCTTTTACCACCTGAAGATGAAACAGCAAAGTTTATTCAAGTCTACTTCTTGGATAGTCTGGAAGAGGAACTACATAATCGGGGACGTGACAGTAGACTCAATAGAGACATTCTCCAAAGTCTGACTGAATTTTTACATGAGAACAACAGCTTTATTTGTCAGCTGAAAACAACAAAGGAGAGGATTGAAGAAGAACACTTGGTAGAACATAAAGTTGTCATAAGGGAAGACCGAAGGCCGCAAGAAGAGCATCCACGGCGATTCAATGCTCCAACAACAACGTATGAGATTGGAATATTAATGGAGAATGAACCAACAGCTAACCGGGATATTGTCTTGCGTTTTAGAAATGATACATTAAAATGGATCTCCGAACTACATCCCCTCTACGATACTTTAATGTACCCGTTAATGTACCCCTATGGTTCTCCATCTTACAACATCTACATGAAGGCATCCAATGGGCGAAAAGTTACCCAACAGCAATTTTATTCGTACCATTTAATGACTCGGCCTGGAAACTATTTTCTCTGGTACCGAAGGCTATTTCAACAATGGCTGGTGGATGTGTACTGCAAGATTGAAACAGAACGTTTACAGTTCCTGAGGCGTGAGCAACAGACCCTGAGAGCTGATAATTATAGCAACTTGAGAGATTCAATTCTTAGGGAGGATGGGAATCCAGAACAGTTTGGTCAACGAGTTGTACTTCCGGCAACTTATACAGGAGGCCCTCGATACATGTTTGAGCGTCAAAGTGATGCCATGGCATATGTTCGGCGAATGGGCCGAGCCGACCTCTTCATCACGTTCACAACAAATCCAAAGTGGACAGAAATTACAGAAAATTGTCTTCAAGGGCAAGACCCTCAGGATCGTCCAGATATTGTTGCCAGGGTTTTCAGGCAGAAGCTAAAAAAGTTACTTGAATTTATTAAAAAGGGAGGATTTGGCAGGCTGAGGGCTTTCCTGTACAGTATTGAATATCAAAAAAGAGGACTGCCGCATGCACACATCCTCACCTGGCAGGCCCCAGAGGACAAACTTCTACCAGAAAAAATGGATCTCTGCATATCTGCAGAGATCCCTGACAAAGAGGAAGATCCTGATCTTCATGCTAAAGTGATGGCACATATGGTGCATGGACCTTGTGGACCATTTAATCCAAATTGTCCATGTATAATTGACAACAAATGTTCCAAAAAATACCCAAAAGAATTTCTTCAGTGTACCGAGCAAGGCCAAGACTCTTACCCCAAGTACAGGTGAAGAAAACCAGAAGATGGAGGCCAGACTGGTACAATAAGGATGAAGAGAAATGGTCGGTATGTTAATCAAGAAATAACAAACCAGTGGATTGTTCCGTACAACAAGGTCCTCCTTCAGCAGTTCAACGCTCACATTAACGTAGAAATTTGCAGCTCGATCCAAAGCATCAAATATGTCCTCAAATACGTGAATAAAGGATGTGATCAAGCAGTGTTTGAACTACAAAGAACTGATGGAGCAGCTAACCAACAAGGCCAAGTACAAAGTCACATTGTGGATGAGATCCAGCAGTTCCAGAATGCAAGGTATGTCGGCAGTTCAGAGGCGGTCTGGAGGATATTGGAACATCCCATCTATGAACATTTCCCCCCAATTGTACAACTTTCTGTTCATCTTGAAAATGGGCAGCGTGTCATGTTCTCAGCTGATACTGCTCTGGAACGAGCCCAAGGTCCACCGCCTGCCACAACTTTGACAGCATTTTTTCAACTCTGCCATGAGGATGACTTTGCAAGGGGTCTCAAATACGCAGAAGTCCCTGAGTTTTACACTTGGAACAAATCGACAAAGAAATGGATGAGAAGAATGCGTGGGGTACAAGTTGAAGGTACTGAAAATGATGATGTATGGAAGGCACCATGCATTGGGAGAATCTACACGATTAGTCCAAAAGCAGGGGAGTGTTATTTCTTACGCCTGTTGCTCAATGAGGTTGCTGGTCCAACTTCATTTCAAAATTTGCGAGCATACAATGGTCAGGTGTTTGAAACATACAGAGCAGCGTGCCTTGCTCGAGGCCTTCTAGAAAATGACCATCACTTGCATCAAGCAGTAGGAGAGGCAAGTGCCACTCAATCACCTTCAAATTTGCGAAGCCTATTTGTGATAATTTTAACAGCCTGTGAGCCAAGAAATCCTCTTGAGATCTGGATGGCTTTTCGTGATGTAATATCTGAAGACATTCTTCACAGATACAGGCAAGAAGTTAACAATCCAGAAGCAGATTTTAATGAGGACATCTACAATAAAACTCTTTGTCTAATTGAAGAAAAAGTTCTCCTTATGTGCGGTCAACCATTGGCAAGCTATGGATTACCTGCACCAATGCAAGGGAGAGATGAAAGACTCGCGAGAGAGTATCAACGTGAAGTTACTTATAATCTTGAAGAACTTTCCCTACAAGCAGAAAATATGCAAGAAAAACTGACCGATTCTCAAAGAGAAGTTTACAATTCATTCATGGCAATGTTGGAAGCACAAGGTGAAATGAACAAAAACATGATGTTTCTTGATGCTCCAGGTGGTACGGGCAAGACTTTTGTAATCAATTTGATCCTTGCAAAGATTAGATCCATGAGAAAGATTGTGCTTGCAACAGCATTCAGTGGCATTGCTGCTACTCTACTACAAGGTGGCCGCACTCTTCACAGCACTTTTAAAGTACCCTTGGATACTCATCGAATGGATCAACCAGTTTGCAAAATTACTGGTAACTCAGCCTTGGCAAATGTAATTAGAGACACCTCTGCAATCATTGTAGACGAAGCCCCAATGACGCACAAGAGTGCTTATGAAGCAATTGACCGAACACTGCAAGACATCACAGGAAACAAGAATCCCATGGGTGGCATTCCAACCTTATTTTGCGGTGATTTCCGTCAAATCCTCCCAGTGGTTAAAAATGGCACAAGGGCTAACATTGTCAATGCAAGTTTGAAACAATCCTATCTCTGGAGGCACGTTATAGTGAAGAGACTGACTACTAATATGAGAGCCTATATCTCTGATAACACAGCTGCAGCAGACTTCTCAAAATTGCTTCTCCAAATCGGTAATGGTCAGTTTCCTATCACTTCTTCACCTGACACAATTAAGATTCCAACTGCGCTTGGTAAATGTGTCGGTAATCAGAAGCAACTGAAAGACAAAGTGTACCCAGACCTGCAAAACAATGGAAAATCACCGGATTGGCTTGCTGAGAGGGCTATTATTTCGCCATTAAACAGCAATGTGAATCATTTGAACAATTCAATAATGGATGAATTTCCAGGAGACACAAAGCAATACAAGTCAGTTGATTCGGCTACTAATGAATATGAAGCTGTTCACTACCCTGTGGAGTTTTTAAACTCTTTGGAGATATCTGGAATGCCTCCACACATTTTAAATCTCAAAATTGGATCGCCAATCATGATTCTTCGATCCTTGGAACCGCCAAAAACAACAAACGAAACCAGATGTGTTATCACCAGATTGCACACCAATGTACTTGAGGCCACCATTTCCTGTGGTCCCTACAAAGGCGAAACCGTTCTACTGCCAAGGATCCCCTAAGTTCCATCGGACTCAGAACTTCCATTTAAATTCCGGAGACTCCAATTTCCTGTGAAGGTGTGTTTTGCAATGAGCATAAACAAAAGTCAAGGTCAGACATTTAACACCATTGGCGTAGACTTGACATCAGACTGCTTCAGTCACGGTATGTTCTACGTCTCCATCAGCCGGACAGGAAGCTCAGAAAAACTCTACATTCTGGCTCCAAATCAAAGCAGCAGAAATGTAGTTTACCCTGAGGCTCTTCAGTGAAAAGTTCGAGAAATGGATATGAGGAAAAACTGACATGATCTGATTGTGGTAAGTTTTTAGTATTGAATGTGCAAGATAAAATTTAAGCAAGAGTTGAAAATTACTTCAATGAAAAATTTACTATGTAACATCAAGTAACCTTCCTTTTTGATGAAAATGTTTTGTGAAGTTCCTGATTGAATTTCAGTCACTACAAGAGGTAGTTAAAATGTTAATCACCTTATGCAATCGTTGCTCTTACAACATCAACTTACTGGAAAGGTGCCCACAGATTTTGGTACCCGAGTGCGCAACAAAGCTCCGTGCGAAGCACGAGTATCTTTGCTAGTATATATATAATCATGCTATAATTTCCTCTACATACATAGTGGAGCAGGTTATCTCAATATTCCATAAGAATTTTTCACTTAGTGATACAACCACCAAAATTGGCACAATTGATGTTCAGAACATACATTTTAAGAAAAGAACGTTAGCCATCAGAAAATTCAAGATGGCTGCAGAAGCAAACCCGACAAATTTCTATTTTGGTGCTTGTATCACTAAGTGAAAGATTGTTTCAGCAATCTGCCTCACTAATAGTAACAGATTTATTTAGCAGAATGGATATGATGCCTGATTGCTTTTAAATATGATCGACCATTTGGGTTTCGAATTTTCATAACCTATCATACTTTCATAAATCAGAGTCCATTTTTTGTAGGCTGTTTTTGAACCCAGTCAACGACGGGTACTTTTGCTAGTGTATATATATATATATATATATATATATATATATATATATATATATATATATATATATATATATATACACTAAGGAATCAGCATTTATCAAAGTCGAAAAAGTCAGTTGAGGATTAAGATTAATGAAGGCTTTCTGGATTTTTTTTTCTCTGCAACTTGCTGCTTTTGATGAATCTTCATTTACGTTTGTTGATTAAACAAAGAGACATTTTCAATTTTATATGAAGATACATTTTTCAAATAAAATAGAAATGGAGATAGTGCACTTCTTAGGGATGGATGCACCATTGCTAACCATTGTCTCTAATTATAGTATATGTACTGCTCACTCTATCATCCTATTAGACAACTGCAACCTTTTAATCCCACCCCCTTGACTTCTGATCAATCAATATACGTGAATATCTTTCACTCCATGAACCATGTCCAACCAAAACAGGAAGTTCACGATTTAATGCAACAGATGTTCAGGAAGAAAGGAAAGATTTTGTTTACTTGGTTTTACATAACTAATATTTATATATTTTTTTTATAATTTTAAAACTTTTTGGGACTACCCTCACATTTTTCCAGCGAATATGCCGTTTTGTTGGTTTTTAAGAGTACGTTGTTTTTTATTCCTTCTTTTAAATTTATATATAAATAAATGTGTGTGTGTTCCATATTAAAAATATTTTCATATGCAAGGTACATAAGAATTAAGCAAAGGCCACCTCGAAGATCTATCATATTTTCACATTTTCATGGTAGCCATAACATTTTAAATAAAAATAAAATATTTTCAGAGTCATTTTCATCTGAAAACCTGAAAAAAGTTTTTTGACAATATTTTTACTTTTTTTTTTCTGATATATTTTATTGTCAAGTGAAAATAGTGCGTAATAAACATTTTGTTTTAACTTTTTTATCTGCATATAAAAACAATCATAAATTTGTGTGTATATTTTAGTTATATTTTATTTTCGATATAGTGTTATTTTTACATGGGGTTTTGCTTAAATCTTTACAAAATATGCTTTTTTATTTTTTTAGTGAATATTTTTCTTATAGGTAGAATGTAAAAATACAAAAAAAAATTTTTTATACTTCAGATCGATTCTTATGAGAATCAATTTCTAAAATAAAATCAAGCTCAATATTTAAACAATTAGTGTTTTTTTTTTTTTGTTTTTTCATTGCAATAAAGCTAAGAATATGACAGATCAGTCTATAATCTATTGTTATTTAACGTCACTTTTGAATGAAAAATTCTTACACGTTTCTGGAGAAAATTCATGGCATATTTGAACAGGAATAAAATACAGACTATTATATGAACAATTAAATCCACCACATATAGACTATTCAAATATGTGGAAAACTTTTTAATCCGGAAAAAAGAGTCGCTAAGAGGTCAAAATTGGCAAATAGGTACGTGGAGGGGATGATCGATTTTTATCTGTTTGTATCCATTTCATGAAACATGACAGCTTCCTTTTGTTAAGTATAAGTTGGTTTGAAAACACTTTATGAAGACCATGTCAAACTGACCTAATGGTTATCGTACATAACTCACTGCCTTCAGGTTTTGGTTTCGATCTCAGCTTGAGTATTTTTTTTTTTTTTTTTACATTAATGTTTTTAGCCAATGTTTCGATATTTGTTGAATGAAAGGTCGAACTTTAAAACGATACTGATCTTGGTAAAATCCGTCGCCTCTATTGAAAGTTTAAGGCAGACATGCAAACATTTATATATTGGTAACTAAAAATTTTCGACCCAAACTGATGAAAAAGCTTGCTCTATCTCTGAATACCCTTTATGTAAAATTTCAAATATTTAGACCAGAAATTGTCTGAGTAATTTGAAAGAGACCGCTGGGGTCAATTTTTTTCTACCTTTGACCCCTATTATGACCCTTTAAAATTTATTGTTTTGGGCTCAAATCAAGTTATTAAGTTAGATCCATGTCCAAGGAACCTATATCTAAAATTTCAAGTATTTAGACCCAAAATTGTCGGAGGAGTTTGGTAGAGTTCTCAAAGGTCAAATCGTTGAACTTTGACCCCTTAACAGCCAAATTTCTGGCTGAAAACCGATCACATAGATTTTCCCAAATCTCAGTACCCTGTATATGAAATTTCGAGTCTGTAGATAGATATAGATTTGGTTCAATTAATAATCTAATGATCAAACAATATCATAATAATAAAATTAAATTTTGAAATACTTTATTTTTATTAAACTCAAAAACAATAGTGAAAATGTAACGATGCCCGGGCAACGTCAAATGAATACAGCTATTTATAAATGTTGGAGCACTACATAAATCAGCAGTAAACATTTTAAAGGCAATCATTCTAAACTGTTGTAATGAAGATTAGTAACATCACTTCCACACTTATTTGGTCAGATTAGTAGAAGTTCTTCTTTTAGAATTGTGTATATTAAGATTTTTTTTTTTTTTTTTTTTTTCACACAAAAAAAATATCTTAAAAACAAATTTTGTTTTTAATTTTGTTCTATGAATCTTGGAAATATCTTTTATATGATCTTCTATCTCAAAGCAGAAACAATATCTACACGATTTACTTGTGAGGTGTCTTGCCTTATAAGTAAAAAAAGGAAGTAACACGTGCAATTTTGATGTGTAGGCTACACTTAATCTACATAATTTTTAAACTGCGGACCATTCGCCCTTGCTTGCATCCCGTCAGTTCAAACTTAAACATATTCAAATGTATGGGACAAAAATAAACTTCTGATAATCCGTTTGTCAGAAGTTTATTTTGTTCTCATACATCTGAAGATGTTTGTAAGTTTGAACTGACAAATTCTCATTCATTTTTATAAATCTACTAGACTACCCGTGACCCGTTGGGTCAGTATGTTATATTAGCTATGGAATTCATGTATGAGCGTGACACTTGTGATGTAAAGAAAATTTTTTTTTTTTTTTTTTACATAACAGAAAAAATTAAATTAAAATGAAAAAAGAATATAGATAGATTTCTATGAGTCGTTCTGTTTATTATAATTGATTATTTTTGAAAAAATTTTTTACAGTTACTGAATTATAAGTGGTTGGCCATACTTATAGGTAAATGTGCACTGAACACATACTATAATACTTTATTATAGTTAAATTCAAATTTTGATATCTGTTTTTTTTTTTACATCGTTCTATTCTGTGTTACGTTTAAGTTATTTTAACCATCACTCTTCCCATGTTAAGTAATAATTTCAAAATAATAACGTTAATGTTTTAGTGCGCAGTTCATGCACACATGCACAACCAGATGTCGTAAACCAGAAAGTGGGTTACATACATCGTTACAAGATCATTTGAGTTTTATAATTATATAGATTTTGACGTAGCGTCAGCATGTAGACACACACACACACACACACTCTTCAGAAAAGCTTACAACAATACTTTTTTTTTCTGTAAATCGAATGATTATTTTGTAGACTTTTCTCAAAGCAGATACTTAGTTTCTGTAAACTTCCTAGTTGGATTAAGAGATAACAGATACAATGATTTAACATGTATTATCTGACCAATTCTATCAACCAATCTTTGCCTGCAAAATGTTTTCTCATAAATTATTTTAATTTTTAAATTTTTTAATTTTTTTAATATATTTCTTTGAATTTTTCCTTTCTTACAATAACTCAACATGAAAAAAGAAAGTATCGTTCTGCAGTAAATACTCCAATAGTAAAAAATTTGTGGTATGTCTGCACATTTCTATAACAAGCGTTTAGTTTGCGTTTTCTTAATTTAAAATTTTACTTGTTATAAGTGTCACTATTTTTGTATTAGACTATGCCAATATGAATTGTTCACTGAAGCTTCAATGCGTTGTGAATACTGTTTGTGATGCTTCATGCAATCTGAATGGGTTGTGCTTCCGTGGTTTAATATCAAATCAACACCTATAGTGATATCATCTGAGTTGTTTCTGTCCTTAAAATAACAACCGACGCCTTTTCCAGTGAGGCCATGTTCCATTTTTTTCAACATTGGACGGTGAAAAACTTTTCAAAGGCAAATTTGATGTGTCTTTAAATAATTAATATTTCATTGACATGAAACCATTGGTGTGACCAAATCCAGTAGGTAAATAACCTTATTTAATAAATATATTAGTGGGACCTGTGGAAATTCCACAGGGGACTCATTCATATGTGATATATTGATGTTGGCATTTTGTAGATGTTCAGTGTAAATGGAGACGCTCTGATATTGTTGTAGCTTTTTTGTTAAAACTGCAAAAGTATTTATCTAAGCTAGCACGAACGCCTGGCAAAGTGTAAACCCGAAATAAAAACTTATGAAAAATATAAACAGTTTTTATTTGAATGTTATTTCGTGAACTATTCAATCTTATAATGTAAAAATATATAACATAGCTGATATAATTGCGTATGTGCAGATATAAAATTTAATTATACATAAATGTGTTTAGTCATTGTTAATGACTCATCAGCATGACTGAACAAGATTTAAAACGAGGAGCCCAGAGTCTGAAGTTCTATCATTGATCTAACTTGTGCTAGTGCTGGAATGTACTTATTTTTTATAGATGTCATTTGTTTTTGCGATGCTTTGGAACAAATTTTTTACATGAAAGAGAATTTTGTCCTTAATGCTAGTTTCAAATAATTTTCCCTTCATTAATATGATGTATATATCAATAATACATGTCCATACTTGATTGTACACATTACTGCAGCTTGACGGCATTGCAGAAGTATATCAATTGATCTATAACGTTTTATTTATTATGGATACAGCTCTATCTGAAAGAATATTGGGACCTTTTTTGTTCAAGATCTAGTTTCTTCAATTCTGTTTTGATTGTGACAAGTTGATGTTCTCATCTTTACTCTGTTTAAATGTAAACAAAAGAAAAAAAGTATGACTTGTTTTTCTTTTTTTTTTTTGTCAACATTATAAAAATAGGGTCAATACTTGTTTGTCTTTATTAAAGAGATTAGTTATTTTCATTAATTAAGTAGTTGTTTGACCTGAATCAGATTTATGGTAGATGTTTATATTTCTCGATGGAGAGGCGATTAGTTGCAATCTGATCTTATTAGGAACGACTAAGCAGATTCTTTTATTGAAACTTTACATAGGTTTATTATATACACACTCTTTATTTGTTTTTACATGAGAAGTGATATGTCGTTACACGTTCATGAGCATGTTTCGGTTAGCTAGTCACCAGTAACTAGAGACCTCTTCAGGCGGTACAGGTTATACAAAAGCAAAGTTTGCAATCAGAAGAAAACTAACATAGGTTTGTATATATATATATTTTTCGGGGTCAACGGCCAACTAGCACCGTGTATATTTGTGTGTCTGCATGTGTATATTGGAGTGGAGAGGGCTCTGGTAAGCCGTGGTGAAGGCAACCTTTCTAGGAGAAGCAAATCTCTGATTTAAAAAACCATAAAGCGGGAGACCAGTACCCGCATTAAGCTGGTCTGTAGTTTGACTTGTTGCTGGCTATCTTGCTCTTGCTTGTTGCTGGATCTCAACATTTTGAACCGAGAGAGAGACTTAGCTGTCGTACAAAGCTAAGACTCTGTAACATCATCTTTGTATAGATACTCCCTCAGGCATTTGTCTATAAAAATGGTCCTGTGGTGATGGAAAAGTTGTGACGCATGGAGGCTTGAGATGTATGTAATAATTGATCTTAATGACCGTCTTCAATATCATGCCTACTTGAGCGTGTGAATTCACCAGTAAGACTAAAAAAAAAAAAAGTAATTTTTGGGCTCATAGACATTAAGTTTCTGAGGGAGTGACACTCGTCTGACAAGACGTTGCAATCATCATCATCATCATATATATATATATATATATATATATATATATATATATATATATATATATATATATCAGAAGATATTTGATTTACACTTTTTTTGTTTGTTTTTTTTTAAAAAGGGGGCTTTAATAATTCAAATACATAAGATATTTGCAAACTTTTTTTTCCGTTGGGGGGGGGGGCTGCTGAAGTATTAAAGTATTTCTCTGCTTTTAATCAGCTGATGAGGTTAATGAACTGAATTATGTTGTCAATCTGTCAAAATGCAACTCTGATAATGCCAAGGAATTGCCTCATCTTTATCGAAAGAACAACAGAATCAATTTTTCTCTTTAATTTTGTCTGTATATGCAATGTGGATATTCTTCCACCGCCACAAAACACCTACTTTTCTACAAACTCATTTTATTATGAAGTGGTCAACATGGTGGTGCATTCAAGTTTAAAAACGTAATAATTAACCTTGCCTTTATCAGCGTCTTGTGGGTGAGTGTCCCTGTTATCGGTGATTAACCTTGACCCTGCTTATGTGATAAGCATCTCACATCTTTTTAGAATTTAGCTTTGATTTATTTCAAGACCCAAAGTATTGGAGTACTCAATGAGGATTGAACTCGGTGGTATTGATTTGGTAGTCTTTCTTTTTTTTTTTTTTTACCCTAAGCAAGAGGCCATATTTTAGGGGCGGGGAGGGGCACAATGAATACGGGTTGAACAACAAGGTGATTGGTCATATTACATTTAAATTTCTGGATTTTGATATGGTCAAGGAAGCGGAAAGGAATCCAAATGCGAGGAAATCTGTTGAAGAGACTGGAGCTTGCCAGACAGTGCAGGCCATATTATGTTAGAAACTCTTTTTTGTTTTTCATATCCAAGAGGAAGAGGTTACTGCTTGGTGTACCAGCCCAGATGTGACAACAATACTCGAATGCATATGATGGATGGTGGTTTTATAGACATAAAGGATATTATTTGTTATTCTTAATACCCTAACAGATTTTTTGTTCCGTTTTTTTAAGTTGTAAAAAACGTGTAGCTTTTAATGGATTTGAATAGTTTCTGTTATTCTAGATGTTTAACAAGTGGACCAAAACTTTTAACCTTCAGATAAGATCGTTAAAATTTGTTTTTAAACATCAAAACAGTTCATTGGGATGTTTTTTTTTTACACTCCTTAAGGGCACTTTTTATTTTTATTTTTTATTTTTGTAAATACTTTTCCAATCATAATTTCTTTTCCTTTTAAATTATTCTGAAGAGTAGGGAAGAAGCTGTTTTTCTTAAAACTGTTTTTTTTTCTTATATATAATTTATTTATTTATTTTTTTTATATATTTAGAAATTGCTGGCTCATGTCCGTTTGGAATTGTTTGTTATATTTGGTTGTTTATGTACTAGATTCTAAATTATAGTATCTTTATTTTATTTTCCCTTCTGGCAAAAAGCTCAATGTTAATTTCAATGTTTGCAAAATGTATTAAAGATTCTGTTCTTTGTCTTAAATAATTCTTATTTAGTCGCTTTTACCATTTTACTATGCTTCCTTTTCTCCTTACACCTGCATCTAAAGCTGGTTTATTGGCTTTTGCTAGGATTAATTAGACTTGCTTGTTTTTCCTAAACTATAAGTAATATCTAGCTAGGAATTTTTACATGTTTGCATGTGTGTGTTTTAAGGTTACTGGATGCCAATGTGGATTTTAAAATTAGCAATGCTGAGTTCAAATCCTATGATTTACACACTAATACTGTTAAGAAAACGTATGGATCTTTCCCAGTAGATCAAGTTTTTTTTTTTTTTTTTACTATATTGATTGAGGTATTTTACAAAATTTTATTATATATATATATATACATAAACTGTTGAGATAGACCATCTTTGTGTCATTATAAACGTTTTCTTGATTCAACCGGGGTCTTTTTGATGATTTCATTTTAAATTCTCTTTTTTCGGAGGGATTATTCGCTTGTATTCTAATTATTTATCCATTCTTAATAAATTAGATCATCTTTTGGAAATTTTGTATCATTTTGTTAAATTTTTTTTTAAAATAATGAGAAAAGTCAGTTGGCAAAAATAAAATCGACTACCCACTTAGTTATATATAAAAGACACTACTTCTGATTTCTGCAAATATTGCTAACTCTTGACTCTGATTCTCCATTTTTTCATTGGGAAGTTGGCTGAAAAAATTCTGATATTAAACATTGAAGTTAGTTTTAAAAAAAACTGAGTCCAGCTCCAAACTCATACAAGAATTCTCGACTCCGACTTTCTGTTTGTGACACAAGTAGTTGATTTTCTTTGGTTGAAAAATCTTCATAGAATTTATTTCGATAAAAATGGTGGGGGAGGTCTCTATAAAAAAAAATGTTGAGAATTTCTGGTTCTAGTTTGATTTATAAAACATTTTTTTTTATTAGAAATACATTTTTTCTGTTCACTTCTTGTTTTGTAAAAATAAGTGACAAGAAATGTGATAGTTTTGCTATTTAATGTTTTCGTGCTCCTTTCATTTTTTTATGGTTCTGCAAAATTATACTTTCAAATATGACTGATAAAAAAAGGAAATGTTTATGAGAGAAGAAAGAAAAAAGGGAGAAAAGATCTTTCATCTTCAATATTTACGTTTTATATTGGTTCTGTTTTGTATTGGTTCTGTTTTGTATTGGTTCTGTTTTGTATTGGTTCTGTTTTGTATTGGTTCTGTTTTGTATTGGTTCTGTTTTGTATTGGTTCTGTTTTGTATTGGTTCTGCTTCTGAATTTTTTAGATGAAGATTGATAATTTGGATTATTTAGATTAATATTCTAATCATGAATTTTATTTTGAAAACGTTTCAGCTGGTGTAACTTCCAACTTCGGGTGTAGTTGTCGGCAATCTGCATAGAATTTCGAATGAAACGGTTTATTTAATCCTGCCATGACCGGGTAGAACTCTTAAGTAATTGATTATTATATTCTTAGTATTGCCTGCACTGAGGATTGAACTATCAACCTCTAGAAGAGTGTTTCCTATGAACTTAATTTTACTTAGTAATTTATCCATTATGCCATAAGTTCTGTTTTATTTTGGTATTTATATAAAATATGTTGAATAAAATAATTTTGAACAAAAATAAAACAATCTAATTTGTATTGTGAAAATTGATTGTTTTTTTTAAAAAAACATAGAATATTTTCATTTTATCTGTTATTTCCATTGATATGACTTCCATTTGGATGGGATATTATTACAGATTTGACAAGGATTTCAGTTAACTCTGATTTTGGTATACTTACCAGACAGTGGTTGACTGGTTTCATCGCAACAAAAATATTTGAACTATGGCAATACCTTTATCCTTTGCCCTTCATTGGAATTGTCGCACACAGTAAAACAAAACAATTCACAAAAAAAAAAAAAAAAAAATTCTAAAATCATAAAATAACGTGTATCCATTTCTTAAATATTATATTCTTATATTTCTTTTCTGCATCATTCTGAAGATTTCAAAACAGAATCAGTTATCAGCTTCTCTTAGAATCATGTTTCATCATATGTTTGTGATAACTGAATGCACATAATAATTTGCGTTTCATGTTTTCTTATTCTAATACTTGTTGTAAATATTATTTTGTTTTATTGAACAACAAATTCGTTTATTTCATAAAACATGTCTTTTTACATGAAATACTATATTAAAAAAATATTTGTTTTTTTGTTTTTTGTTATTGAGAATTAAGTATGCCATCAGAAGCCATGCATATTCACCTGCTATTTCAAGAACTCGGATCTTTTTTAATATTTTAACTTATGCTTTCATGAACATTGTACATTTCCAAATACTATAATGTCCAACAGTGAGGCACACTGTCAAATGCATTTGTGTAGTTGATCCATTGAAAGATTCCTCTGTTACTTTCTACAGTCTATGCTGGTTTTATTAATAAGGAATTGGTCTTTTGTACCAAGTTTTTTTTCCTGGTTGACCTTTTTTGCACCTTTTCAAGGTAATCGCCATTGATCAGGTGTTTCTGCATATTTTAAAGTGTTCTGACAGTGTTCATAATTAGTTGAAATCTATTCCCCAGTTTTTTACAGTTAATAAAAGTTAATTGACATTAACTTTTATTAACTGATAATCTTCAAAACAAGAAGAAACGGCAATGCGTGTCGGTTGCATGAACCATGTAAGCTGTCCATGATGGTGTTTAATTTTTTTTAAGGTAAACATCTAATGAGTATGTGACTAAATATGCAGCAATAACATAATTTTGCAGACTTGTTAGTTGCAATCTGAAACAATATTGAAATGCATAGCTTTTGAAAAGTAATAGATGATCAACTGAGAAAACTTGATATTTGCAAATTGGAAAATTATTATATCACGCACGCACACACACACACACACACACACACACACACACACACACACACACACACACATATATAGCTATAGTCTTCCATGTGACAATGAATTTGTGTGAAACTTGCCATCAATAATGGCAAATACTAAATATAAAGGCATTCTTCATAACATTGCCGAACCGATATTTGTGCTCAATTCTGTTAAAAATGATTATATTTAACTTGCAAAACAACAAATAGTAATATTCTATTGACTTCAAACATTTTACTGTAAATAACTCCCCATCTAAGTTGGCCCTTATAAATCTGGCCTCTGTCATGGTAGCTTCTTACGTTTCAATAGCAATATGCTTTTGTTATCAAACAATGATAAAAAATAAAATAAAAAAATATTTTGTATTTTATTGCATTTGTTTTCTTTTTTTAAACATTGGACTCTAAACTTTATAATTTTAGTTTTCAAAATGTTTGAAAATCATTAATTTTTAAACTAGTTTTATGTCGATTAAACAAAAATATAAATATAGATTTGAAAATCAGTCGAAGCATAAATTTTTCTATTTTTTTCTTGGTATAATTACACTCAGTGCCAATTAGCTATTTTTTAATGCAAGTCAGCGCAAGCTACTTACAAGCCTCACAATTTGCAATATTTATTTGAAAGATAATTGCTCTGTTGGATAAAAGAAAAAAATTACAAAGAAACAAACTTTGTAAAAATTTCTGTAAAATCTAATATCACTTTTTAATGAAAATTAACAAAACTGATAATTAAATGGACTTACAAAAACAAAACAAAAAAAAACTTTATTAAGCACATAAAAAAATACAGGAACGTTATCGAAAAACTAATCTATGCACAGGTTAAATACTGACGACTAAAACAACCAGGAAAAAGTCTTCTAAAGGTATTTGATATTTATAAAAGTTGCATACATGTTTCAATCACGAAATACATTGTTGATAAAAGACAGTGGATTGTGTGAAATATTAAAATCGTAATAACATCTAATATTTACACGTTTTATGTATTCCATAAAACGTGTTTCTCTTTTATTTTTCATCATTTTTAGTGGAGAAATACATTCTGAATTACAGTGAAAGCATATTTGGATTGATCAGATCACTCACACGCACATATTTTCTTGTGTTTATATATATATATATATATATATATATATATATATATATATATATATATATATATATATATTTTTTTTTTTTTTTAGGTATATATTCCTTACAGTTCAAACTGTTACAAATAACAAGCTAAGTGAAGTTATGTTTCCGGCTTCAGAGCATATATACTGATAATTCCAATGACCAAAGGAACGAATCGATTCATAATCGTAATTTTTGTTCGTCCACAATGTTAATATTTTTTATCTTTAAAAATATTTAAAAATAAAAAAAATATTAACATTGTGGACGAATTCTTTCCTTTGGTCATCGTAATACAACTTTCCAGTGTGTGTGTGTATGTGTATATATATATATATATATATATATATATACACTCCTATAAATCCGGGTTTTTTTTTTGTGTATTGCTATTCATATTAAAAAAACACCATTTTTCTGTTTATTTAAAAGAAATTATAACTTTGTTGTATATGGATCATGGGATTGCATTCATTAGCAAAAGTTTTAGCTAATTTGCATATTCTTTTAAACATTCATTTTAATTAATTCCCTATTAGTTTTTTTTTTTATGGGATGATGATCTTTAGTTAACTATTTACATTTAATTAATAGAGATATTCTACATGATGTATATTTGTGTAATAAGTTTATAGCAAACACAAAACTCTTTCCATATATATTTATGTATACGTATATATTTTTGTTTAAAAATATTTGCCTACCAAACTCCTGTTAGTTTTTGGTCTACAGACATAAAACTTCATATATAAGGTATTTGAATCCATGCTAAACTTTATATTTGGGTTTTAGCCTGGGAAAATCGGTACAAAAATGTGAAAATAAAAAAAAGAACATTTTTTAAAATGAAATTTGCTAAGTGATGGTCGAACGCCCGCATTACGAATATGCAGGCATAATGTAGTAGCTATTTGTTTATGATTTAATTTTTAGCCTTGCAGCAAACTTGTTTTCATAGCTCAGTCATTAACGTCATAGGAAAAAAAATAAATCATAAGCTAAATGTCTTAGTTTCGATTTTCGGTGGTGGCGCACGAGTCTTTTTTTTTTTTTTTACTTTTTATATCATTACTATATATTGGGTCCAATACAATATAATAAGTACGAAATCTGCATTAATCAAAATATCATATTTAAGTATATTTTACGATCGGGCAATGTCGGGCACAATGCTAGTGTGTGTATATATATGTAGTCATCGACATGCAGTCCTGTTTCATTGTATCATAATTCATCAGTGCCGTTAGACTAGCACTTCTTACAAGCCAGGATTGAGCCTATAACAGTCAGCAGTTCTACTGATCGACCCACGGGAGCGGCGCCCGTAAATTATCTCGCCAAATATCTATTTAAACAAACATTTGTCCATCACTTTTACAGTACTCTAACCGCTTGTTTATAAACAAACAGTGAGCGTCGCATTTTTCAGCCAATTAAGTTGCGAGTGAGATTATTTATGACAGTGCTCTACCCAAAGAGAGGAGGGGGCTTAAAATATTTTATTTATATATATATATATATATATATATATATATATATATATATATATATATATATATAGTGTGTGTGTGTGTATGTGTGCATCCATTTCTGAAATATATTTCTTTTTCTCATCATCCTCAAGATTTCAACACACTGAATCAATTATCAGCTTCCCTCAGAATCCCGTTTCATCATATTTGTTTGTGATAATCCACCGTTATGCATTTCATGGTTTTCTTATCCTAATACTTGTTGCCTTATCATAACATGTTGGCAAATATTCAAAGTTTTTTCCGCATCCATTTTGATTTGTAACCTTTAACGTTTTCATACTATACGAAAATAATCATTTCATCAACAAATTACAGCATTTCTTGAATAACTTGAAAATCCAAATGTTTTTCCGTCATATCTGTTTAAAATGTTTTTATTTTCTTACAATTTTTTCATAATTTCTAAAAGAATTATTTTGTCCATTTTTAAACTAGAAAATGTATACATGCATGAGAATGTTTAAATGTTGAAAAGTCACTGAAATAAGTTCATCATTTTTAATCCTCTCGTAATATTCTTCATCATTCACCTGACAATATATCCATCTCATTCACTTTTATCCTTGAATGACTTTGATAAGTGGTGACTTAATACAAACAGAAAATTAACGATTTGATTTCTAGTGTTTTTTGCTTAAGAAACTGGAATCTTAAGAACGTATCAACCATACAAGTCATTATAGGAGCAACCGGGCTAATGAAAAAGAATTTCAAAAACTATCTGGCGAATATACCCTGTGAGTCAAGTGCAAGAGAAATACAAACAATTGCATTTAAAGAGACGGTTAGAATCTTAAAAAGACATCTCGGTTGGAGTAACTAAACTAATGGGAGAATGTTTGGCATCCGGTAGAATGCTCCATCCCCAGCAAAAACAAAGTGAAAAAAAAATTAAAACAAAAGAAAATGATTTCAGAATTTTCTCCCTCTGTTTTAATTGATGAGCTAACTTAGAGATGACGCATTTAGATATACGTGGTTATTATGTTAATAGATTTTTTTTTACATGTATGAGTAGTGTGTGTGAAGGGGAGTATTAGTTTAATGGATACTATCTCAGACTATGAGTTCAATTACACATGAATAGTGTTTGTAAAAATACAGATCCACAACCATCCCCCCTCCTCCCGAACAATGATCAAAAAAGCAACTTGTGTTCTTGATAATCACATACAACGAATGGGTTGCTCTTGTATTTTGATATTAAATAATCTCAAAGGGACTGATATGTTGGAGAATATACAAATCCAATTAATTGAAGAATTATTTAAATCATTCTTTTTTTTTTTTTTTTTTTGTATGAATCAGATGATTTTATTGTTGGTATTCATTTCTCCAATATCTTTCTAGTTAGAATTATTCCTAGAAAGACATCAGGTACTTATAGGGGGAACCACATGAAGGTTGCCAATATTCTAAGTAAAAGTATTTTTGTAGAACAAACAAGATTCGAACCTAGCACACTCAAGTTGACAGTTTGTGTCGTTAATCATCACTCTATTGTTTAAATTAGGTGTTTAAATTAAATAGCCTCAAGGGAGTTGATATGAAAATTCACCCTCAATGCCAGTCAAAAAAAAAAGTACTTTTTTTTTTGAAATTTTTTTTTTTTATTACAATGGTTCGAAAACAAAATCATTTCATGATGAAAAGATTAACAGAAAATGGTGATATTTAAGATTCCAAGGAGAACACAAAAACTTGAATGTTTTTTTTAATTATTTTTAGGGTTTTTTTTTTTAATGAAATTTTAACAATAGGAATTGATACACATTTCCAGCATTAAATAACTCATTAAAGGGTTGATATGCCATAGAAACAAAACATAAGTCTAAAAGAAAGTCATTTTTGTAATGAAGAAAATTCACTTTTCTATTTATTGTAAAGCTTTGAAAATGTTCAAATAAATCTTAGAACAGTTGAAAGTGTCAAGAAAACTGGAAGAATATTGATTTATCTTTTTAAAATAATGATGGATCGGTTTGTAAAAAAAATCCTAATTGCTAGAAGAATGAGATTGTTTAAATGCATTCGGTGATAATCGGAAGAAAGGTGCAGATAACATATTGGCTTCATTAAAATAATTGTTTTAAAGAAAAAAGTTAAGGATTTTGGATTCTAAAATTATTTTTATGGAGGAGGTTTAAAATAAAAGACTGTAGAAAGCAGACAATTTGGCAAAATTAATTTATGGGAAGAGGAAAGAATCCAGAATATTTAAGAATCTTGAATAATTGAATGGAATTTCCATATCACGAGTTATCAAACCAAAGCGTGCATGGATTTTTGTATTTTTTAAATTCTTTGAACTATTGTTCTCGTGTTTCGGTGTAGGTAACCTCTGACTTGTTTCAGGTGTATCCTGTCAAACTTGAGAATCTGCATTGAATTTCAAACAGAATCCTTTATTTAATTCACAGGGGTAGCATGAATACAGTTACGGATTACTTCAGACTTTTATCCAGTCATGGTTGATGGGACGAGAACATGCTACCTCTGTAGATTAAATAAAAGGTTATGTTTGACAGAAAGATTCTGTTGTATCTTTTGTGCATGTATACATATTCTGTACAAGAAAAGGCATATTTTTATATCTGTATGTGTACCCAGTGAAAACTAAGGAATTACCAAATCTATATTTACAAATGTTGCATGTTCTGATTTAGAATGACTTCGAACTGGTTATGGTTACAAAAATTATTTTAATATTCATTCGATGAGAATCATCAATTATCGTTTAGCTGAGAAGGATGCGGCAGATGATTGGCAAACTATACAACTACGGGACATGATGATGAAATAATAAAGATTGAAATCAAAGTTTGTAAAACATTAAAATTATTGGCAAACGTTATATGATCTATTACGTTAATAAAATAAAATTGATTTTTCCATCTAAATTCGGACACAATAGGTGTATAAACACAGGTGCTACATATAATTCCAATATGATCAAGTTGCCTGCCAATAACTGGTACTATTTTCAGAACATATAAAGATAAACAATTAAAACGGCTTATCTTTTGATAAGTTTGCATATATATATATATATATATATATAATCCCCGAAACAGTATTCCATGGTAAACAACTGATGATCCCTTAAAAAATAAATTATTACTGGTACTATAGTGAATTCGAGAGAGCAAGTTGATGCAGTGAGTGCAGATAATTTAATGACTTACTGACTAAATGGTTTTCTAACGAATGATAAAAAAAATTTTTTTCTATGTATAGTTTTAAAGATTAAAAACTTGCAAGGCTATATATATATATATATATATATATATATATATATATATATATATATATATATATATATAATTGACTTAACATTTAACATAAAGTGTGTTAAGTACGATCTATTATAAGGAGGATTTTGTAGTTTGCTTAAAGCATGGTGTGAAAGGGCTATGGAAAAAAATGCAGAATACAATAATAACTATCATATCCCTAGACTACTAATGTAATATATAATAGTTTAATAAAAAAATAATTACATCTTAATGTGAGTATGTGCACGTGTATTTGCATGTAGGTATGCATATCTGTACACACATGCACATCAATATGTAATTTTTTTACTAAACTATTATATATCATTAAATTAGTAACCGAGGGATATCATAGTTATATTTTGTATTAAAAAAATTTTTTTCCATGTGACATGCACACTTCTCTGCACAAGAGAAACCACATCTCAATTCTTGGCTACACAAGGGAAATAACTCAAATTGGTTGTTTCTCTTTTACCTTTTCTGGACGGTTATTTATTTTATTTATAAGCAAACTGCAACAGTAAGTAATAAAAAAATAATTTAAAACAATACTTAAGATTTACCAAATTCACAACCTTACTCAAGAAATTGACTAAATAATATGCAAACCAACTCGGTTGCGGGACTGATGCCTGGTTGCTACTTCCGGGAGCTGACTCAAACAAAATTTAAACTTAGTGAGCTGTTTATGCTTCCTTTTCTCTCGTGACAAAGAGCTGCCTTCTCGGAAAATTTAGGGAAATGTACACATATACCATCTTGTACACACACTGTTAGTAAATAAAAAATGTATAATTTTAAAAATATTGAAATAACTTCAATAATGTCATTCTTTACTACATATATCGTTACCACAAACTGCATTGTCATAGCCATCAAACACATCCCTTTCACAATTTATTATGATTAATTATTGATATCGCTCTATTAGAAATCAAGCTTTTTGTTTCTCCAATATTCCAATGTTGAGTGATTGTTTTTTTATATATGTTGTAGACTTTGTTTATATAAACATGTGCAAACATGTTTCGGCTAATATCTTTTTTTTAGGCAGAAACCATGTCTTTGCTCTAACCACTATCAGTTTGGCCTGACAATAGTTCTGTCTATAAAAATGCATTAACCGAAATAAGCCAGCATATATGTAGCCAGAATGCTTGTATAAATGAAATCTATGATAAAATAAAGCTCTATTTGTTATGGAGCACTATTATATAAGCAGTATATTTGAAGGATTAACTCCTATAATCAACGTATGTATATTCATAGTATGTTTATTTATACAAAAATTATTTGCTACATATGTGCATACATGTTTCTGCTGCAAATTCTTTAGAAATGCAACATCATCAGGTTGGATCCTGACAATGAAATTAGATTTTAGTCATTCTTTTATACAAAATTTATCTGTTATTTGAAAACGAATGGAAAATAAAGATATTAAAAGGGGTAGAAAAAATTTTAAAAATAAAAAAAGGGATAGATTAAGAGAGTGAAAAAGGGGTTAACCATCTCACACAATCATAAACTTACAAGGTCTATTTATATAACTATGATGCATACATATACATATATATACATATATGTATCTGTGAATGTGTGTGTGTGTGTGTGTGCGTGTACATTTCCCTATGCCATAACTCTCTCAATTTTAAATCTACAGACTCGAAATTTGATATTTAGGGTACTGAGATTTGGGAAAATCTTTGTAATCCGTTTTCGGCTAGAAATTTGGCTGTTTAAAATTTAAAAACTCTGCCAAACTCCTCTGCCAATTTTGAGTCTAAACACTTAAAATTTTAGATATAGATTCCTTGAACATGGATCTAACTTAATAACTTGATTTGAGCCCCAAACAATAAATGTTAAGGGATCATAATAGGAGTCAAAGTTTAAAACAATTTGACCTCTGCTGTCTCTACCAAATTACTCAGACAATTTCTGGTCTAAATATATGAAATTTTACATAAAGGGTATTCAGAGATGGGGCAAGATTTTTAATTGGTTTGGGTCGAAAAGTTTTAGTTACCAATATATAAATATATGTATGTATGTTTGCGTGTCTGCCTAAAACTTTCGACAGAGGCGACGGATTTTACCACGATCATATTGTTTTGAAGTTCGATCTTTCAGATGACAAATATCGAAAAATTGGCTAAAAACATTAATATTTTCACCTTCAACTGGGCACCTTTCAACAGGGGAGGGAGTTGCTTTTTTCACTGATATTTTCGAAAGTCATCCTCTCCTTTCGATTGTCTAGCCTTAATTTAAACCTACGTCACTTCCGGTTTGGCGGTGCTCGTAACAGCAAAGATGTCAGGTTTTTTCTTGTTCTTTTCCTCCTTTGCGGTATGGGTTCGAGCCTGCCTTCTTACTACCACTTTTTTTTTTTTTTTTTTTTTCTCAACATACACATCCAAACACCCGGGAAACGCCAGGCTAAAATGCTAGTTCGATTTTCTATTTGATGTATCACATATATATGATCTATCTGCAAGCTTGCAAAATCTATATAAATAAAATGTGTATGTGTCTACCTCTCTGTGTGTAAGTATTTAACCGATAAACTCTTAAACTACTAGTCACATAGCACTAAGATTAACAGAAAATAATAAACATAGACTAAGACTGGTTCATAACAAGTAAAATCTTTGTTTGGATGAACAACGCGTACAGACATATATCAGCAAGTTGAAATGCAAAATGTTCATTACAACTTGCCAACATTTTTACTTTCTGCGCATGCCCAAATTGAATTCATTTCTTCAAGTCATTTAATAAACTTTTCTTGCATATCTCTTGATAGCTACATCAGTAAGAGACGTGGCTGGAGTGCTAAGTGTTTTAGTTTTGATTCTGGCTGATGGCACCCAAGTATTTATTTTTCTTTTAAACTTTTGAAATCAGTATTATATATATTTATTTATTTTTTTTCAATAGAGAATTGGCTCTGTAGTCATGAGTACAAAATCTGCATTAATAAAAATATATTTAAGCATATTTTTCAACCTGACAAGCCGGGGCACCGCCCCACTAGTATATAATATAATAATAGCAATGGCATTAACACTAGGTGGGTTGAACCAGCTTCCATATGAAGGAGGAAGTGTCAAGGGAACATTAAATTTCTACAGAGTGGAATGATAAAATCGTCACCCTAAAGAAAGCAATAGTACAGCGTTATTTGAAGACTTATTGAAGAAATCAATTCAGGTAACTTGATTATGTAGTAGAGCTGACATCTATTCTATGTAGCCGCCTTCAGCCTCGATAACCACCTCGATACAGGTCCAGAACTGGGAGCATGCCTTTTTTCACAAGCGTCGGCAGGAGCTCAGCAAATACTTGATGGATGGCAGCGATTAGACTGGCTTTGGTATTGTGGAAGGTCATGTTGGTGATCTTCTCGACATATGACCCAACAAAGTAGTCCAGTGGGTTCAGGTTAGGGGAGGAGGGGGTCAGTGAGAGAAGGGTATGAAGTTGTAGTACTCCTTGTGAAGCCAAGCTTGGGTTTCTTTGGACGTGAGCCGTTACTAAGTCCCGCTGCCACACCCAGGGTCTACCAGCGGCTACTTGATGGTCCTACTGTCAGAACTTGAGTCAGTAGAGAGCATGAGTTGTACAGCGGCGCATCTCCGATCTCGCTCGTGGAACATTGTGTGACTTTCAGACATGATAGAAAGCTCCTATCGCTCTTGGGATTTGTACACAACTGACCAACTAGTAAATGGTCTGCAACAAAAAAAAAGAAAACCGGTTTTCATCAAACGGAAATGGAATCATGTCTTTTCTAGGGCGATAATTTTATTGTTTCATCCAGTATGTGGTTTCCAGTTGCATGTAAGAATACATAATAGAAATACAAATAAAATTCTCTTAAATATTTTAAAACTCTTGATTTTTTTTTTTAGATTTCTAAATTAATACAGTTTATTCTGTAAATGTTCTGCACAAGTTCTATTTTTTTCTAACATGATTCTTAAAAAAAATTGTTTGGTGTATTTTTAAAAATCTTTCTTGCCAATAAATTTTCAGTTTGAAGGAGTTATATATAAAAATTGTTACATATTTAGAAATCCCATGAATAATTTGAAATTTTTTCCATTTTTATAATAAATACGTTTTATTTCATTTTTAATTAATTTTTATACCTGATTTTAATATTACATCCCAGGTACGCAGGATTTAGTACAATATTTTATGAGGTTTTCATAGTGTTTTTTTTTTTAAATAGCATAGTATGAATTCATTTCTTTTAATTATTTCATGTAAATATGCTTGTGTAACTTGTCAAAATATATAGACTTATCCCTTCTCTCTCTCTCTCTCGCTATAACCCTTTCTCTCTTTTTCTATCATTTCTTTTCCTTGCTCGTTTTTGGCATTTTTCTTTTGGTATAGTTAGTAGATATTGATTCTGTTTGCATGTCAGTAACAAAAAATAAACTTGCTCAAATGTGTAATTTCCTCGAATGCTTGTTTTTTTTTTTTTGTTTTTTTTTTTTTAAATTTTTAATGTTAATTACATTTTCCGTTCACTGTGTGAACCACCATTTAGTTGTATATTGAACGAAAAATAACTATTGAATCAAGGTCACTTTTAAATAGCATTTTTTTTTTATATTGAATAAAAGGGAATTCTATTCTGAGAAATGTCTTTGAGTCCTCATCAATAATCTGTGAAAAAAAAAAAAAAATAGACATGTCATAAGCATAGATATTCGTGAAGAAGAAGGACTATATAACGTTTTCCTTTTTCACTGTCCCCACTCCCTCTATTAATATTTTAGCGCCAATTATTTTCATTTATATCAACTCTGTCATCTCATGACATTTTTTCATAGTCACTTTTTTCGATGTTTGAATCAATTCATGAATATCGTTTGATTTAATGAATTGGTTTGACCTTTCGTTATTAATGTGTTAACCATGACCCATAATCGTTCTTTGCAATTGCTGCCATAAGTCCCTGTATTAGAAGTGACTTGCTGCTTATCCAAAAGCAACTCCAGAGTTAAGCAATTGGAGATCCATTTGATGAAGTAAATAAAATCTACTTTCATTCTTCTTGAAAGCTTATACTAGTTTCCCTTGGAGGGATGAGGTGGGTCACAAGGGATCAAAGCGACTTTGTACTTCACATGACAATCTTTTTCTTACATATGAAGAAATTAATCGGTCTTGATACCAAGCCAATCTTGGTACAGGTTTGAAGTATGAAAACTTTGTTCCATCCATAACTAGAACTTTACTGTAAACGACAACCACAGGATCTGTTGCTCAATCTTGCGCACAATGTTGTTTCAAACTGCTGGATTGATTCTCTCATGCAATCAATCAGTTTGGCTGTACACTTCTTTGGGCATTTTCAATGGCTTGAATGATTTTTTGCAAGCCGCAGTGAGTTTCTCTACTGTCCTATAGTTCTCAAAATGGTCCACCTAATTCTTGATGTTTCTCTTGAGATCAAACTTTTTCAAATTTGAGCTGATGTCCAAAAATGTTTTGCACTTTCTTGAGAGAACCTTTTTTTTTTTTTTTTTTAAACGAAATATTTCATGCAGTATCTTTGAAACTCTCAGTAAGACCCACTTTTGTTCACAGGTGTTACTTTTACCATGTTCTAGAAAATGAGGGTCCTTGATGAATTTATGGAGAATAGAAGACAGTTGTGCATGGAGTCGATTTTTTGCTTGTTTATTGGTCACCCCATATGTAGATAAAGTCAACAATATTGATGATATACTACAATTAAATAGATAATTAGATAAAGTCAACAATATTAATAATATACTACAATTAAAATGAAATCATTGAGAAATAGATGCTAAGAACTGAAGGAATGGTGACATAGTTTGTGTTAGACACAGACATCAAATCTTCTCTTATAAGTTAAAAAAAATATATTTTTAAGGACACGCAGAAGATATAATATTTCAACCTTTTAGTGTTAATATGATACTATTGCAATTCATGTCATATTTATACAATATAATTATATAATATGTGTGTGTGATTCTTTTCAGGTTCATAAAATTAGATAGACATGCTTTCAAGAATAAAATTAGATAGACATGCTTTCAGGTTCATAAAATTAGATAGACATGCTTTCAAGAATAAAATTAATTTATTCCAGTTAGAAGATTTATTTATTTATTTATTCATTTTTTTTCCTTTCAATTCATATTTTAGTTTCTTCGATTTTCCCAGATCCGTTGGTCATCTGGTTTCTTTTCATTTTTCTTATTTATTTTATTTATATTTTTAAATTCTTAAAAACATTTTATTCATTACATCATTTTTTTTTTTTTTTTTTTTTTTACTTTCAATTTTTGTTTTCCCTGTCAGTTTGATAAAGATGAAAAAGAAACCGATGAGTTAGAATATCATGATGCCCAGGACTTCCCACCCGCCATGGGTGATTCTTGGGTGGAACAAGTGCACAACTTCACAGAGATTGAGGACTCATCACTTGGTCTCTCCCAGGACTCCCTTGAAGGACTGTCCTGGTCACATACTGACAATGGCCTTGCCCCAGACAGTCCAATTCCCTATGGTTGCTGCTTCGACGAGACTAGGTTGCACTTGGTCGATCATGACCCAGATGTATGTATCTAGAATAACTATCCAACAACTAGTAATAACACAAATACAATTTTCGACTTTTTTTTTTTTTTCAATCCTGGTATGGTTGCGCTTTTTAAGAAAATACTTATTAATTTCTGCTTTTCTCACTCTAACTGAATCTCACCGTTTTTTGGTGGCATGGCGTGCTGCTGCATGCTGACCATTCCACCTTTATCTGTCCGCATTCCCAAACCTAACCCTAATCCTCACCCTTTTTAACTTATGTGTTTTTCATGAGCTCACTCATTCAATTAACATTGGTCATCAAAATACTCAGAGACATTTTTTTTAACTTTATATTTTCTTATAACGAAAGGCAACATCACCAAAACTTTAATTTCTTTTGAATTTTATGTTCACCGATTTGGTTTTTTTCTTTTTGTTTTTAAAATGATGTACAAGTTTATTTGTGCCTCAATCACATTTCCATTTTTCTTTTCTATTTTTACCAAAACCAAATAAATTTGTATTGTTTTTTTTTTGTTTGTTTTTTTTTCTTATATACTTTCCTCAACTCTCTTAAAGAATGAAAGTTTTACAAACGAGAATCCAAAAAGGTTTCTTTAGATTGGATCCGTTGTACAAGACAAATTCCTATTTTTGTTTGCATCCAGGTATACCATTTTATTATCAAATCTTTTACCATTAAGAGAAACTTCAAAAGCTCAACAGGAAAATGCAAAAACTTGTTTCAAGGTCTTTTACCCCCCCCCCCATCTAGATTTCTAATTCACCAACCATTCAGTATGGATTCCACTTACTCCACACTAATGACACCCTACCCCTTTCTATTTTACTGTATTTTTCTCTGTTCCGCATGTATCGGTTGTGTGTGTGTTGGGGGATGGGGAAGGAGTGAAATGCTGTTCTCAAAAATAAGAATGATTATTATTCAATGGAATAATTTAAGGGATGATAACCTGTATTTGATCTTCGAAGTATTGATTATTATCTGTAACAGCAAGCATACAAGTCTGTACGTTGCTCTTGAAACATTTCTGATCAGATCTTTACTAGAAGTGGTGCAGATGTTCACACGCATTTCAAAAATAAAGAAATAATATGACCTAAAACCGGAGGCTACACAACTACTACAATGGTCAAAAGTTCAAAATTTTATTCAAGATTTTCCAGGTTAATTTGTCTATTTTTATTGTGGACCTGTAAGGGTTTAGAAGAAAGAGACAATTTGGTATTTCGTGGAAATGAATCGTATTGAACAGCAAAGCAGATGCAACAAATAAAGATAAGTGGTTTTATATTAGTCCGATTCGCAAGTGTGCATGTCTTGTATACAATATCAAGAGGCATATTTTTTCTGATCGAGTAAAAGGAAGAGTTCATTGTAATCCATAAGGTGAGTACTACAAGAGTTGTTTTAGAATATTTCATGCCAAAAAATAATATCTCTAATCTCTGTTTGGATGCTTTCACTTGATTGCAAATTGAGATGTAGGGTTGATTTTTAATGTGGATAAAATCCAACTCTCTAAAACGAGTAATCTGGATTGTGAAAAAAGATAAAAATTGTCACTCTTTAAAAAGATCCATTCTTCTCTTTCTGACCAAGAAAAGAAGAGATATTATATTTTGATTGTAGTCTGAGTCAACAATTGTATACTGGCCACTATTTCAAGCACAACTAGGAGGAGGAGGGTTGTGTTCATACCTTTGAAAATCATATGAGTGTGTAATTAAACACTATAAATCCAATATTGAATTCAATGGTTCACAACGATATTCATTAGGGGCAATCTCTTTGAAAATTATTGGATTTAACATTAAATAATCAGAAAAGGAATTATCAAACATTTTTTTCTCTGACTGAAGTAATCCTAGTGAAAATAACTTTGTTTCTTAGTTATTGGCGAATCAAAACTTAGTTTGGCACAAGACTACAGAAGCAGAACCCCCAGTGAGAATCAAATGCACACTATATTTAATTCCTATATGAAGCAAGCTTCACCACTGTCAGTTTAAATAAAAAGTGCATTTTTGGCTACCAAGACATGGATTGTATTTCATAGAAGATACCAAAGATATATGTAAAGCAGCATGGCTCATTTAGTTTAACCAACAAACTTCATCATACTTGTCAACCCTAACATGTTTTTTTTTTTAAAGTTAGGGTAGTAGAAAAATTAAAATTGATGGTAGACTGCAAACTTGAAGATGTACATGGACATAATGTAATCTGAAACATCTTTCAATTTAGTTTGATGAGAATGCATTCAATATTTCTATCAAGTCATTATTTGACATCTTCTACATTTTAATTAAACACTAAAACACCCATCAACGCAACAAGTTTTCATTTCACAATAATTTGACATTTTTGAAAGAAAATGAAAAGTACACTCTTAACCATTATGTCTCGTATAAATAAACTTGTAAAAAAAACCTGCTCCCATCTTCTTGCAAGGATTCATATTTACATTTTAATACTCTGATATTGCTATCTACAACACATGATAATATTTGCATAAAAATGTTCCTTTTTTTTCTTTTTTTAGATAAATGCTTGTACTATGTTATTTACTTTAATTAGCTTTTTTTCTATGTTGTAAAAGAATTTAAGATTTTTTCGTTCTCATTCTTATGTAATTTTATATACCAACGTTCTTAAGTGCAATGTTTTACTAGTATTATTATATTTATTATATATTAAAAAAAAATAATATTAATGCAATAGTAACTTGATTGTGTCTGCATTTGGTTGAGGAATTTTGATCAGTGTCATTAGAGTGTCATGAATTTAACAGCTGTACTGTTTTTAAATCTCCAAAATAGCTACATGGTAAATAGCTGATGATCCCCCGTTTTTCTATTTCTCAATATAAGTTTTCGCTGCTGTATACTTGAATCTCCTTATATGATCGTGAATTGTCCAGCAGTAAGTTGACTTATGCAAGTGCTAAATCGGCAATATGTTCAACTTGGTATCCGTGTGGATTTTAGCTGCACTTTTTTTGCTTATAAATTATTCAAAGTTTCTAAATCTGTAGAATACGAAATGTATGACATAAATCAATATTTTGTAATCATGCTAAAAAAAATCCAACGTCGACACACACATATATATATATATATATATATATATTACTATTTTATAAGTAAAATAGAATAATAAATATATAATATTTGTTTACGTCCAAACAAAATATGGGTGATTTTCTAAGGCAAAAGATCTGCAAGGTTGAAAACACTTATTAACCATAGTATCATTCAAAAAAAAATCTACATATGTTTAAAAGTGATTAAATTAATGCATAAAGTGATCTAGGACTGCGTAGCATAATGATTAACACACAAGACCATAATCCATATGATCTCAGGTTCGATTTCTAGAAACAGTTAAGTGACACTGACAAGAGGTAAGACCCAGAAACATGCATGTCCGTAGATTACTATTTATAAGTAAAATAAAATATCTCTCTCTCTCTCTCTCTCATAAATATATATATATATATATATATATATCGATAATGCTAAAAATGCATTTAGCTTAAACTGTTTACTGCAGCCTCACAATTTTCACCCAATCATCAGAAATGTTGTGTATCATTTGGTATCAAACAAGGTGAGATCGGAAGAGATGAGTTATCTCCACATGTTTGTTATTTTTTTGTTAAATATTAATATTTTTAACCTTATTTACTGTTTTAATTTTTTATTTGATCACTAATAATTATTTTTATTTAGCATTTATTTACTTAAATTTTATATATTATTTGTTCATCAATAGAAAATTGTTTTTTATTGTATATGTTTTATTAATTTATCTAAGCTTACATGTATGCTTATAGCTAAGTAAATATTTGTCTTGATTTAGTTATAATTTACTTTATTTTTAATAAATCAATTTAGTTTTGAAGTGTATGATTTCATATCTTTCCTCTAAGCATAATTTTATCAACTTCCTGACTCAAATGCATCGCACATTAAAGTTTTTTTTTTATCTCTTTGCAAAACTTAATCATATTATGCAAAATCAAAAACAAAAACAACAATTACCCTCCTCTTATTCTTTCTTCCGCTACTCCCCTGTCTGAAGATACTGGCTTTCTGATTTTAAACATGTTACTTTTGAAAGCAAACTTTTCAAGAAAGTGATGTTTAATTTTGGAAAACGAAGGACAAAGAGAAAGTAAGAGGTTTAGCCGTTAAACACAATCAACCAAAACATAATTTATTTTGGGAATATCTGATACATTCATTTTTGGCGTTATTTAATGTTGCTTTGGATGTGACATTAGCTGTTTAGACATTTCTTGATTAGAGGGCAATTATTTTTTTTTTTTCAACAATAACTATTACTTTCACTATGAAATATTTTGTGTTTATTATTGATTGCATGTTATCCATTTTAGTATCTATTTAATGCTTTGCCTATTGATATTTTTAGATAGTCTATTGATTTTAGAGTAACGTTTATTTATTCTAAAGAATATCCTGTCAATTTGTGTTTACCTCATAATGAGGTGGATTGAACCAGATTATATTTCGTTTTCTATTTTTGTTTCTTGGCCAAGATCAAAGTGTAGTATCTGTTAATGTAGACATTGGTTACCTCCCTTGCTTCAGTTACATGGTTACCTCCCTTGCTTGTGGTGATATAAATAGGAGTCGGCCATCTTGGTTTAGTCAGTTCGTTCGTACAGTTTAGACAGACTACAAGTGTCTCAACAAATGGTAGCAGAGATATCCCTCTGTGTGCGACAAAACGAAAAAAAAAAAAAAAAAAATTTTTTTTTTTTGTACAGCTTGTCTGTAGCACTAGACAGATCGGATATCGGATATGGCAACTTCGAACAAACAACCTCCATTGTTGGAGGGGGAGGATGTTTACGAGAACTGGAAACAAGACGTTGAAATGTGGTCGTTGTTCACGGATCTTTCTGAGGAAAAAAAAGGGCCAGCAGTGTTTTTGACGCTACCACCGAATATTAGAGAATGTGTCCGTGAATTGCCAACAAGTGACATCGGCGGACGAGATGGCTTGAAGATCTTAATAAAGAAACTGGATGACATATATTTAAAGGATGAATACACGCGCGCTTACATGACTTTTAAGGAATTTTACACTTATAAAAGATCGTCAGGTACCAGTATAAATGACTTTCTTGTTCGTTATGAGTTTTTGTACCAAAGATTAAAAAAATTCTACATTATTCTACCGGAAGGAGTGCAAGCTTTTCTTGTTTTGAACGCGGTTAACATATCGGAAGAGAACGAAAAATTAGCGCGGACAACGTGTTCTGTTTTGACGTATCAAAACATGAAGGAATCGATAAAGAAAGTATTTGGTGACATTTATCGTGATGAAAATGTACCGGCAGTGAAATCAGAGCCCGAAATCGTCAACTATAATTATTCTAAACCGGGTAACAACAAAAGGCGTTTTCGTCGAGGACAATCTAATCCATGTGACCGAAGTGGAAACGTGTTGTTGTGTTACAAATGTCAGTCTCCGAACCATCTAATTAGAGAGTGTCCTAGAAATACGCCCAGGTTTACGGAAGCGACAGAACAAATACACATTACTTTGTTCATTCAAGAAAATATTTATTTGAACAGTACAAATGAAAAAATCTCAAATCTTGTAAAGGAAACATTTGGAATGGCAGTCTTGGATTCTGCTTGTACTCGCACACTGGCTGGCGAAGTGTGGCTTGATGTTTATTTAGATACTTTAAATGAAAGTGACCTGCAACTAGTGAAGTATACGAACTCAGACCGGAGTTTTTGTTTTGGTGATGGAGTGGCTGTCACAGCAATTAAAGTTGCTAAATTTCCGGTTACACTCGGAGGTATAAGAGTTTATATCGAAGCAGATATTGTGAAAAACAACTTGCCTCTTCTATTAAGTCACAAATCAATGAAGACAGCAGGAATAGTGCTAGATTTCCGGAAAGATATGTGCTGGATTTTTGATAAATGTATTGAACTAAAGACCACAACTTCAGGGCACTATTGTCTCCCCTTAACAAATAAGTTGTTGGATCATAGTGGTACTAAGAACATTGTATTACATGTTCAGAATTTTGGTCAGTGTTCTTTCACAGAAAAAAAAAAAAAAGCAGAAAAACTTCATCGACAGTTTGCTCATGCCTCGAAGGAAAAACTTGTTTCCTTGGTTAAAAAAAGTGGCAAATTCAATGACAAGGAATTTATAAAGGCGATTGAGGAGGTTTGTGAAAACTGTCAAATTTGCCTTAGATTTAAAAAAGCTCCACTGCGACCGGTTGTGGGATTGCCTCTTGGCAATAGATTTAATCACACAGTTTGCATGGATTTGAAAGAGTTCATCCACAATGAGGTGTGGATACTACATCTCATTGATGCCGCTACCAGGTATTCAGCGGCAACATTGATCAAAACAAAGAAGAAGGAGGAGATCATCAAAAACATCTTTATGATGTGGATTACCTATTTCGGATCTCCTGTTCGTTTTCTGAGTGATAATGGGGGTGAATTCAACAACGAACACTATAGACAGATGAATGAAAAACTCAACATAGAGACCTGTACTACTGCCGCAGAAAGTCCATTCAGCAACGGTACTGTAGAACGTCATAATTTGATAGTTGCTGAGGCAATGAAAAAAACAATTGACGATGAGAAGTGTGAACCTGAAATTGCCTTGGCATGGGCTATTTGTGCAAAAAATGCACTCCTCAATTACTCTGGACACAGTCCAAATGAACTTGTATTCGGTTTCAATGTAAATACACCCTCAATTCTGACAGACCAGTTACCTGCTATGGAGTCCTCTACTACAAGTGACATGGTGAGAAAAAATTTAAATGCTCTCCATAGTGCAAGGAGAAACTTTTTGGAAGCTGAGTCCAGTGAGAGAATTAGGAGAGCTCTCAGGTCTAATGTCAGAACTTATGCTGATGAAGATTATGCTACCGGAGACCAAATCTATTATCGGAGGCAGGGTTTTAAAGGATGGCGTGGTCCAGCAAAAGTGTTAGGCAGAGAAGGCCAGTTTGTCTTAGTCAGACATGGCGGAGCATTTTATAGGATGCATCCGTGCCAATTGATGAAAGTGAATAAAAACAACGAAAAAAGAACAAAAAAAGCTGAAATGCTGGGAAACACTACAGAAGGGAAGAATGAATACCTTTCAGTTGAGGAGGAGGAGTTGCAGAATCAAGTGGTAGAAAGTGAAGATATAGACAGAGAAGAAGTTGTTGATAGTTCTACCAGTTTAAGAGATAAGACTGAAAAACCTGGCCGAAATAAGACCATAACTTATAAAATAAATGGAAGTGGGGAGTGGAAGAAAGGAAAGGTTATGTCAGTACAGCCTAAATCAACTGGCAAATATAGTCATTGGATCAATATAGAACCTGAGGATGAAAACGAGGATCAAGTTTGTATCAACTGGAATCATATTGATCATTGGAGAGAAGTGCCCCAATATACTGAACAGGAAAATGTAGTCCTGCTCACCGCTGAACAAGAGCAGCCGAAAGCTGTAATGGATGCCAAGCATAAAGAAATAAAAAACATGAACACCTATGAAGTATTTGAATGTGTGCCATACACAGGTCAAAAAACAATATCCACAAGATGGGTGATTACTGAAAAATTCAAGGATAATCAGAAAACAATGAAAGCTCGCCTTGTAGCACGAGGCTATGAAGAAAATAGTAATCTGAAAACGGACTCCCCAACATGTAGCCGTGAAGCTATGCGAATGGTCATGCTAACCGCATCAATAAAGAATTGGATGCTGCAGACCATAGATTTTACCTCAGCCTTTTTGCAAGGTGGTATTTTAGAGAGAGATGTGTACCTGAGGCCACCATCTGATGTTTGTCCTAAATCTCAAGTGTGGAAATTAAAAAGATGCATCTATGGATTGAATGATGCTCCACGGGCATGGTACAAGAGAGTTACTCAGGCTTTGATTGAATTAAAAGGAGTAGCAAGTGCTTATGATAATGCATTGTTTTTGTGGCATGATATTAAAGGAAATTTGACTGGAATTCTTGCTATGCACGTGGATGATTTTGTTTTCTGTGGAAACACAGAGTTTGAAAGGGATGTGATTGCAACATTGAAAGAAAAATTTAAGGTGGGATCTCATGAAAGTGGAACATTCAAATATGTTGGACTGAATGTTAATCAACAGGAAAATGGGATCACTGTAGAACAAGATCTATATGTATCTTCCATATCTCCAATAGAAATAAGCAAAGGGAGGATACTGAGGAAAAATGATGAACTGAATGAAGAAGAAAAGCATGAGTTGAAGAGACTTGCAGGTCAGATGATGTGGGTTTCAACTCAAACACGCCCTGATATAGCTTTTGATGTGTGTAAAATGAGCAACACTGGAAAGCATCCCAAAGTAAAAGCCTTATTTGAGGCGAATAAAGCCTTATCAAAATTGAAATCCAAGAAGGGTTCTATAACATTTCCAAAATTGGGAAAGCCCTCAGATTTACACATTTTGTGTTATACTGATGCCTCTTATGCCAGTCTGGAAGATGGATCTTCACAGGGTGGTTTTGTTGTCTTTATTGGAGGAAGTACTGACAAAATGGCCCCCATGTGTTGGGCGTCAAAGAAATTGGACAGAGTGACAAAAAGCCCATTGGCCTCAGAGACTCTTGCTCTGAATGAGGGAGCTGATGCTGGTGTTTTGACTGCGGTTATGATACAAGAGGTATTTCAGTTATCTAAATTGCCAGACGTTCTCTGCAAGACAGATAATGCATCACTTGTGGAGACATTGAATTCCAACAATCTGGTAAGCGATCGACGATTGAGAATAGATGTAGCAAGGCTGAAGGAAATGAAGAGTAGAGGAGAGATACAGATAGAATGGATCAAGGGTTGTGATCAGGTCTCTGATTGTTTGACCAAGGCAGGAGCTTCGTCTGAGCTTCTAAGGGACTTGTTAAATCAGAAATAAATTATTCACTTGAGGACAGCAGCAATGTTAATGTAGACATTGGTTACCTCCCTTGCTTCAGTTACATGGTTACCTCCCTTGCTTGTGGTGATATAAATAGGAGTCGGCCATCTTGGTTTAGTCAGTTCGTTCGTACAGTTTAGACAGACTACAAGTGTCTCAACAGTATCTGTTCTTCAGATGCGGCACTTCCATTTCTTGTTCTCTTTCAGTGGATGAGAAATCCTTAACGACTGAGACAATTTTTATTTTTGTACCTTTTCTCCATGTTACAAAACGACCGTGGTGTCTAACTCTGTCCCGTGGAGAGGCATTGTAAATAGGTACTATTATTATAAAAGAATTTTCTATAAAAAGTATTTTTAAAACGTATTTTGCATTCTCACAGACATATTCGTTAATGTTACAAGATGTAACATGTTTTTATATTTGAAAAACACAATTAAGTTTAAGTTCCACTTTTTAAAATCATATTTCTATAAAAGATTTTTCCTTTTCTTGTATGATTATTAACCTTTTATTTGTATCTAGATTGTAGCCTTATTTTTTCATGCTACTGAGCATAAATTAAGTAAAAAAATATACTATATTATTCAAATATATTTTTTTAATTTAAAATTTGAAGCGATCATTACATTAGAGATTTGATGATCCATGTTTGTTAACAATAGAAAAGTTTGCAGCAGAATTTACTAAAAGCATAACGACAATAAATCTCACACAATATTGAAAAAAAAACACACTGATCAAATAAATATTCATCTGAAATGTAAATACAATTTTATGTATAAAGTACATTCTCCTCACATTTGCGGTTCCCCATTTTTTTGCCCCACATATTTGCAGGTTAGGCTCTTAACCCTATCACATCATGTGCCAGTATACTGTGCTAATGTCATTCAAACAAATGCTCGATATTTAGTGTTGTTAATTTAGTAGTGTTCCTATTAGATCTGGAAATGTTGTTTGGAATATAGCAGATAAATTTTGGATCCAGCATCAATTATAATAGATATGTTGTACGCATAGAAAATGACTTTCAGGTACATTGATACAGTATAGGTAACTATGTTATGTAGTGTTACTGTCTGTACTTCTTTTTGATTAAAAAAATTGTTGCAGTACAAAATTAAAATGTCTTTACGTTATCATTATATACAGCATAATCACGTTTGACACACCGGTTCTTGTCAGATCACCAAAGTTAAGCAATGATGAGCCTGGCCAGTACCAGATGGGTGACCCATTGGGACTTCTAGGTGCTGTATGTGCTCTCTGCTTATCTCGGCATTGTTTCCACTCGTCTTGGACTTCTCCTTGCTACTGGACTCAAGCCGTGCCGATCGAGGAGATGTGTGGTTGGGAATTGCGCAACCCTTGCCACACAATTACATGCGCAGCTGCCTCTACAGAGGGTGTCCTTTGTCTTTCGGGACTGAACGGAGGCATCGTTATATTATCATTACTACATTAATGAAATACGTAACTGCATTTAATATTACCACATTATTACTTTATTAATAAGTACGAAGGTTTTTAGAAAGCTTTTGGGAAGCATTTAGTACCGTATATCATCTTCTATGTAAACGTTTTAAAACTGCATCCATTATGCACAGTTTTTCATTATTCGCTCGGGGAGGGGGGGGGTAAATATTCATCATATATTGACATGTGTTTCTGTAATAGTGTTTTAACACTTTGCCCTTACAGGCATTTCTTTCGTCCTGCCACTACATTCCACCATTACGATAAGGTAACAAAAGCCAGATCGATGTGACCTGCTTTCTAGAAACGATGATATTAGATTTTATCCAAACAATTTGCCAAACAATTTGAACAGTCATTATAAACCACTTTCCGAAATGTGGATTTGCAATTAACATTGAAAATCTTGAAATAGGTAGCCATGTGTTTTTTTTATTGTTTTTTCTTAGCATATTTAATCTTTTATATCAGTTATTGATTTCATTCAACCTTAGATTTTTGCGAAATGTGAAATGGTTGTATATTGAAAACAACTTAAAAAAAAACAAAAACAGCTTTTTAATCAGTGGTATTACAAATTTTAGTTTTTGTTATCGATTTTACAGTATATGAACACCTTTGGATCATTTAATGCTGAAACAATCTATTTGCAAATATTTATTGTCTATGATTAGATGAACGCAAGTCACTATTTTGCCAAAGAGGAAATTTTAATTAAAATGATAATGCTGAAGTTCAATTTAAAAGAAATGAAATAGTCTAAAATAAAATCGTAAAAGAAAAAACTGCTACCAAACTTAAAGTAACTTTTGGACTTCTATTAAGTGGGAAAATATTTATAGCTCTAGTATTGCACTATTGAGCAATGTAAAAAAAAGAATTTTGTGTTATTTGTTTATATATTTAAATATTATTCCTAGTAGTAAAAAAATATATTCATATTTAAACGGTCCTGGATATGACCTTAAACTATATCCGATGGTGAGGCCCCAGCTTGCAGGTTTTGGGGAGTGTGAAGCCACCCTTTAATTACCATTGCTCCCAGGTCCACTCAGATCCGGAGTGGTAGTACCTATTAGAGTTCCAACTATAGGTTCAATAGAAAATGACTTGAAAAAAAAAAAAACTAACATATTCTATTTAAAAAAATTCTTCAAAATCACTGGATTTGGCATTAAATAACCTGAAAAGAGTTGATATGTTGTAAACCAACCAACCAAATCATATTCAAACAAGGTGTATTGTCACTGAAGTATAAGGGATTACCGTGATTTATAAGGAGGCACCTAGGTGGAGAGTTGTGCAGCAAGATGTTTGTTTATATTACATTTACAGTTTTTCATAGTGGTACTGTCAGAAAGTGCAGACAGCAGAAAAGAATTTCAAAGGCAAGACAACAAAGCTATTAGAGTCGAATATGTTCTGGCATCTTGGTATCTTTACAATGAAAGTCATTTTATTGTTTGCTCTTCAGGTGGGTCATTAGTACATATGTTGAGTCGGTACAAGTGTAGGAGATTAATCGGAACACATTCCATGAAAGTACTTGTTAAACAAGTTCAGGAATGTAATTCTCTGACGATACAACAAAGCTTGACAGTGTGGGGTCTATTCTGTTAAAAATGTTGCACCTTATCCAAAAGGGAGAGAATAGTGATTGGTGCACCAGTCCAGATGTGGCAACAATACTCGGATGAATAGATATAAGATACTGGTAGATATGAGAAGTTTTCTAGTCCGATAAAGGGAGCCTACCTTATTTGTCGCAGATGTTGTAGCATCTTTGTACTTAGTCTACTTCACATTATCTGTTATTTTATTCTGAAAGCTTAGTTTTAAAATAAATTTATTTAAAAATTGAAAACCCAATAAGTATTTTTTTTAACTTACCACAACTAGAAGACTGCAGAGCTTTCAAACACAAAGTGCTCAATATCCTTTTATTGAGAGCTTATATATATATAATGCATATAAGCTCTCAATAAAAGGATATTGAGCACTTTGTGTTTGAAAGCTCTGCAATCTTCTAGTTGTGGTAAGTTGATTTTCATGACAAAAATATAAATTATAAAAGATAGCATTAAAATTCAATATCTCAGGTTTTCTTTTCACTCCTAAATTTCATTTCTATACCATGTTAAAGTTCTTGGAATAGTGAATCTAAAATTAATAAAATTAAGATGTGAAAAAAAAAAAAAAAAATAGACATGACCATAACCTTTGATGTTTCCTTTCTGTCTTAAAATTTTTTCTTGTTTACATTAATAAATCTAAGCATACATTTGTATTTCAAAAAAAAAAAAAAAAATGCCTTCAAAGCAAATGGTTTTCGTATGAAAGCATCAGATATTCTCAAACATCCCCCTCCCTGCCATATTCGATGCGCAACATTTTTCAACCGATAATCAGCTCATTAATTTGATTAATTAACTTCATTTCACATGAAAACAGAACCCCCTCCCCCCCACCCACCTACCTTTTGGTTTGTATTTGTTTTGTTATTCTGATTTCAACTGCTGCATCACCCCCCCCCTGCCGTTTCTATAAGGTGCATATTCAACAAATGTGAAGAGCTACCGATTATTTTATGCTGCATTTGTTTCACAAGAGTTCGACATTATTTTCCAATTGAATTCTTATTCTATTTTTATTCAACGTTGGTTCATTTGAAAATCAGTATTTTCTAACAGTTTTACTTCATAATTCATTTTGAGTTTCTGAATTTTATTTTCAAATCATATGCCTAACAGCAGTCTGTGTGTGTATACATATATAAATATCGCATGTCTATCTAGAAATGCCTCCGTTCAACCTCAAGAGACAATAGACAACCCTGTAAGGGTAGCTTTTAGATTCCAATATTTTTTCTAATTCCAATACAATAACCGATTCCGTTCTTAATTCCTGATTCCGATTCTTTATAAATCTTTAAATGTGTAACTATAAATTCGTTATTTTGTCTTGATTACCGTAAAAGCACATCGTAAATGTACATATATTTTCTCAAACGTAAAAACACGTGTTGTCGGGAGGAAATCTATAAATTTTAGTTTTACTAAATGTTTAAATCAATAAATATTGACTATTTTATTCTTACTACCAGCAGTTGAAGATTTTTTTTTAAACAAAATCAAATAAAAAGAAGATAATTAAAGGAATCGATTTTGGCATCAGAAAATAGGCACCAAATTTTTCGATTCCGATACCATCAAAAGTACCGATTTTTCTGATTAATCGTCCCAACACTAGTAGCTATGTATGTAATTGTGAGGCAAGGGTTGCACAATCCCTAACAACATTTCTCCTGAATCAGAACTGCTTGAATTCAATGGCAAGAAGAAGCCCAAGACTGACTGGAAACAATGCCGAGATAAGCGGAGAGCACATACAGCACCTGGAATTACCAAATGATTATCCATTTTAGTACTGGCCAGGTTCAGTGTTGCTTAACTTTAGTTACATGATGGGAATCGGTGTGTCAACCTGATTATGCCGTATTGCTGAAAACTTATTCAATATTACAAATGACTTGTGTTTGCATATTTTTTTCCTTGATCTTTTCTAAATGCTTGATTAATTTTAGAGTTTCAGGAAGAGTCTAAGGATATTTCCATGATTGTTGTGTATCTCTAGTAATTTTGATTTATTCCACAATCATCTTCATATTAATGCTACAAGCAATGACACGGTTCACATAAAAAAATCGTCACTAAACATTTAAAATACATGTTCTTCGCCGAATGCCTTTGCCCTGAAGATGGTTCTGGAAAGAAACAGAATTATTTGCGTAAACAACGAATACAACAAATACACCTGCCAGTTTCAAAAACTTGAAAATTTAGTTGTGCATCTGGAAAGGAAAAAAAATATGCAGGCACAAGTCATATGCAATATTTAACAAGATATATACTACTTCCAAGCTACCTGGTTTAACCCAGTCATAAAATACGCATAAATATGATATTTGATTTATGCAGATTTTGTATTATTATTAAAGACAATCCTCCACTGATTGTTATATTGTAACAAAAAGCAGAAAAAACCCCCGGAAAGAAACTAAGACATGTGCATGTGAATATTGTTTTTTTTTTTTTAAACAGTTCACTTCTTGTAAGTAAAAAAAAAAATACTCAAGCTGAGATCAAAACCAAAACCTAAAGTCAAGTACGATAATCATCAGATCATCTTGACATGCTCTTTAAAAGGTGTTTTCAAACTTACTTATTCTTAACATAAGGAAGCTGTCATGTGAACGATTCGTGCATGCAGAGTTGTGAAACAGTTGACAAACATAAAGTCACAATTTTTCAATTTTTATCCCTTAGCAGCCCTTTTTTTCTGGAGTAAATTAAAGTTTTTATTGTCTGAATACCCTATATACCAAATTTCAAGCCTGTAGATCAAAAATTCATTGAGTATGTAGGGTTAAGAGTTGTCCTCCTGCACACATGCACGTGCATTCTCACTTTTTAAGATATATAGATATTTATATTCTTTTATAATGTTGGTAAGTCACCATTTACAAAGGCCAAAGCCTATTTGAGGATAACACACAATCCTATAAGAGGATCGGAAACAATGAATGGCATTTGAACACTGAAGAGGACGGCTTGACTATTTGGTTTAAAGTTTGTTTCACATGCTGGCAAATAGTGCATGGCCTTTTGGTTCGGGCGAGAGGGTTGCCCTCATCGATATTTTACTGAACTTCAGATATCTGAATCTCATCACATAATAACAATATTATTCTGACAAGTGATGAAGAGATCATTTTTAACAACGATATAAATAACAGAGCAACTAGTTTGTAATTATATGTTGGTATTTATATAAACATTATTGATAAGATGATGGAGATGCGGTTTGATTCAAACCATATTAACCTGAAATTTCCAGTCTACTACCTTTTTGGTAGTTTTTTTTTATTTTATGGAAAGCGCTCCAGATAAAGCATGAAGCCTTTTGATGTAAGGAATTAAAAAAAAAATTACTAATTCAAGGTAAAAAATTAGCCAACGATAAGTGTTAGATGGATTTTGACCCAGAAAACAGCAATTCTTCCCCTTTTGTCAGAAATATCTTGAGGAATGTGAGAACTAAAGGAAAATAATAAGTAAAAGTTACAAGGCTGCCGAAAATAAACTCAAGGTCCACTTTTTATTCTCTTTTTTCATTGTTTTCTGATGTTTAGGTATGAATCCCTTTTTTATTTAAATACATCAAAGAAGTCTTCCAGATGTGCTATCTAATATTTTTCCTGAACAATGTTGGGCATCTTATATTGTCTGTTGATAATGCTGCTATTAGCATTGTCACTACTACTACTACTACTACTACTACTACTACTACAAACAGAGTTCTTGTCAATAAGAAATTGTATAATGGATGTCCACACGCCAGGTTGGATGCATCATTTGACTTGGACAGTAGATGACCGAATCTTCAAGATTCTAGATAGTTCTGAAAGAAATTCTATATAAATTAACTTCAACATGACATGCCAGTGATTTCAATTTATTTGTTAAAAACTGTTAGAATGTTTTAAAAGCTTTGAACCATTTCCGAGAACTGTATTAAATTTCATGCATGTAACAGCAGCAGCTATTTACGATGCTTACCTCCGAACTAACAGCAATGAATCATCTTATCCTTGCGTGCACGTTTTTACGATCTTAAGACAATGTATGTTGAATATTAACACGGTTAAAACACAATGTACACACTTTAACTTTGTTTATGCACATACATGCTTACACACGTGTACATTAAACCAAACGCACATGCAATATTTTTTTTTTCTTCCTTTGAAGATTATAATGCTGGGTATAGGGCAGCCAAACCAGCTGCTAACATTGCCCTGCTTTTTATTGAAACCAACCGAGAGCTCTTTTTAGTATCCTCGTTGTTCCCTTAAGTGCAATTGTCTGAATCTCTTTTGCACTTGATTTACCAGGAATAAATATTAGTTAGGTAGGACTTCAGGTTCTTCTTCATAAGCCCTGTGACACCTAATAACTGGTATGACTGATATCGCCCTAAGATTCCAGTTTCTTTTCATATCATATATGAGACCTTGATATTTGGTCTGTTTCTCCCTTTCAGCCCTGTTCAGGCCTCCATCGTCAGGAATAACTCACTTCAACCAACAAATGTGTTCTTTTAAATAATTATGCATGTCTTCATGCTACGATTGATCATTATTTTATTATCATAATCTTTTGTTATTAAACGTAATGTGGTCTGATACAATTCTAAAAATGGTGACTGTTGCCTGATGATTACTTTTGTGGTCACACTACGATAAAAACAACACGAGACAAGTTGTTGATATGAATTGGTTGATTTTTTAGTGTGTGTGATATTGTTATGTAGTATAGACAAATTAACTCAATCATTGTTCATTGATTTGGCCCACAGTGATTATCTTCCTGATCTGCTCTCATTCGATTTTGACTCCAGTTTCTTTTGGGGACCTCAGAGTCGTTAACTCCCATAAATTTATACCGTCCCAAACTAATTCAAATCTTCTAAATATATTGACTCATGATCGGAAATCCTATGTCCGATCTTTTATCTTATTCACTACCATCTCTGAAATTGGTTACTACCACGCTCATGCTCATTAGCCACTCCCAGATGACTATTCATCCTACTGCCTGGTGATGAAGATATCATTTTTAACAACAGTCTAAACATTTTTTATGATTACGAATCATTTTCTAACTATATCGAAGAGGGGGAAAGTTCATAACATCACAATTTCTCATGATTGATGCAATAAGATCGTGAGGTCAAGTGAGCAAATAAACTTTTACATCTCCTTCCATACAACAGTTTGAATATTAAAAATTGTTTTTCTCATCATAAGGTAACAAATTTACTAGTACGCTACAGACGTTCTCACAAGAAATAGTCAATGAGAGAAGCTGACCTTTTTGAGGATGTTCCACTTCTAGACCTTTATGATACTTTGAAGAAAGCCGCCGTTAAATGAATTCGATATTCTGACAAACAGATGCTACTGAACTTATTTAACAACGTTACTATTGGTAGTAAGTGATCCTCTCATCTATTGTGACATTTGAATGGAGACTCGGCATTACACAAGTTGTGGCTGGATGAATTTTCCACATCCATTGTATAAATATTAATATTGAGATTGAAAGGTACTTCTAGTCTCGGTCTTTTCCACAAATACTATTATGGATGTGTTCTTCAGAATTGTCTAACATGTTCCCTGCTTCCTTTGTTTCAGCTCGTTTGACTCGTTGATCTAGTGGTTTCCATCCATTCAATAGTTTGATACTCCATTCTAGTAGTTTCTTTCAAAGAACGACAATCTTGTGGAACTCTTTTCCTGCTGACTGTTTTCTTCCTACCTACAACTTTGGTTGTTGCGATATTAAGGCCAATAGGCATCTCCTGTCTTTGCAATAATCATCTTTCGCTTTTGTTAGCTCCTTACATCAAGTGGCTTCATATCTTGTCTTAAGCGAGTTCTATTTAAAAAAATAAAAAATAAACTAGTAGCAGATTTAATTGTTGCATCATTTGACAATTTTTTTTTTTTTTTTTTTTTTACACAGTGATCACCACTTATCAAGGCCCGGAAGCCACTCAGGGATAAGGGTTATTGCAAGTACATTACGTTAGTGTGGAGATTTGATGAAGTGTTTACTTAAGGGGGCGGTTCATCAGGAATTTGTTAACATTGGACTTGAAGACATCCAAGTTGTAGTCCGGTAGGAAGCAGGCAGACGGAACAGAGTTCCACAGGCGTGCAGTTCTAAGAAAGAAGCTTTGTTCATGGAATCCGCGTTTTGATTTAGGCACAGATATAGAGTGGGGGAAATTTTTCACAGTGGATTCAGCTAGACGGGTGTTTTTCGTGAAAGATTGGCGAGGGGGTACCAGAGATTGGAGTTCAGATGAGCACCTGCCATGGAAATAACGACAATGCTACTAATATGTTGACCGAATGTTAATAGACATTGGTTCTTTGATTGTGCAACTACTCACCTGCAAAAACATCGGAATTATAGCTTTTCAATATCCATGAAGGGATTCTTGTAGTCGTTTTAAACAACTAAATAACTCATTCGATTAACAAAGCAACAACAACAAAAAAAAATACCAAAATATATCACAGTGATATATATGCGTTCGTTATTCTCACTTTGATGACAATGCCAAGCTATGTTGTAAGTAATGTGCGTGCTTTTAAAAAACACCAACCAACACTAAATAGTGATGTACCCTACTTTTTCCTATTATTATTTACTAGTGAAGGATTCACACAGACTTGAAAAACCTTATTTTTATTATTACCTTGAAAAATCCTTGAAAATACAGAAAACTTGTTGAAAAACCTTGAAAATTGCATTCTTTATGTCCAGTAAAAATTTGTGTTGAAATATTACAAATAAAATCAAAATAAATACTATCAAATTATTTTTTAAGTATTAATAAATACCATTAAAATATTTTTTTAATTAAAAATACATTGTTCTGAAATTGGATAGTAATATTGTGAATACAAGAGTTATGTCCCTTTATCATAAACCTGCCTCTGGTAGTTTTGTGATAAAGGGACATAACCGGCCTAGTTTTCAATTATCACAGTTATTTTGTTTTTTTTCCTCACATCTTGTTTTTTGGGGGAGTAGGATTCAAATCTCCCTCTATTTTTGCTTTCAGTTATAATTTAATTGGGGGTGGCACAAGGGGGAGCAGCAGTAGTGGCGATCGCCATAAAGAAAAATTACCTTCCCTTCAATCAAAAAAAAACAAACTTTCCTTATGCAGACGGAACTCTCCAATGATGAATTCTCTACTCCTCCTCCTCCAAGATAACCAACCCCTCTCCCCCAATTAACCAAAATATGAAACCGGCTGGGCAAAAAAAAAAAAAAAATGGACAAGATGGCAACCATTTTTGTTGGACATTTAAAAGCTGTAAAGAGAGTTAATATTTGAGATGAATTTACAAACATTTAAAATTAATTAAAAAAAAAAAAAAAAATGATGCAGGTAAATTGCAAAGTAACTTTTATTGGCTTTGGTAACATTTATTTGTTGTATGTTTGATTTTTTTTTTTTTTTACCACTTCTTTGAATCGCTGTGGATTGTAAAACAAACTCCAAATTTTGTTTTGAAAACTTGAATTTTGTCTGGAGAAGGCCTTAAAAAACTTTGAAAAGTCCATATCCAACTTTTCTGTTCACTAGTGATGTTGTAATCGTTAATAGTACTACAGCTGCTGGTAGAAACGTTTACTTGTCAAGCTGTATAATAAACGTGTACATGCCCATCAGACGCACATCTTTTTAACCAATCAAAGCATAGTGTGCTAAATTTAAAAAATCTCTAAAGACAGAAGAGAATCTGATTGAAACCAAACTGATGTAATGAATATTAATACATCGGAGTTTCTCCGCGCAAGAATATAATTGACTGGTGTACGAACCATAAATACGGACGGGTGTAGCAGCTTGGAGAAGATGTTGAAAGATATGCTGAACGTATAAAGCTTATGCATATTATCATCTACGACTACAAACAACCGTTCATTTAACGCGACTTACCTGATTGTATTACTTGATTACTTTTTTTTTTTTCTTCCTTTGAAGATTGTAATGCTGGGTATGGGGCAGCCAAACCAGCTGCCAACATTGCCCCGCTTTTTATTGAAACCAACCGAGAGCTCTTTTTAGTATCCTTGCTGTTCCCTTAAGTGCAATTGTCTGAATCTCTTTTGCACTTGGTTCACCAGGAATATTAGTTAGGTAGGACTTCAGGTTCTTCTTCATAAGTCCTGTGGCACCTATGATAACTGGTATGATCGATATCCCCTTTAGGTTCCAGGTGAAGACCATTCAGTTGCTTCAAACGCACACATCATTTTCCGGGACAAATCATACTTAAATCCGACAAGCTGGTGATTTCAATTTATCTGCTTGAACACTCTGACAGAATGTTTCAGAAACTTTAAAATTTACCCTTCCCAAAAATTCTATTCCCTCATTTTCAATAAGTTAACAAGAATGATTTGGCACGTTGAAAACTAACGGATTTTTAAGCAGCAGCAGCTATTTACCGCACTTGGTTCTGTACTAACAGCAATTGTTTTCCTTGTACACATATTTTTTGCTCCTTTAAGTCTTAAAATGTATTACACAGCTAATCCAGAGTGCTTCCTTTTGGGGAACTGGATTTTCTCCAAATTAAAAACTGATCTTGTATCTAACTCTACCCTCGCGGGGAGGCGAGTAAATAGGAATACCATTAAAACTGAATGTATGCACTTAAAATTCTTTTATACGCATGCGTACATTAAACTAACTTCACACGTGCACATACTACTTAATTATTTGTAAATTAATGTAATTGTTTATTCAAAGAAATGTGTGCCTCCATGTTTTTCTTACGTTGATGATTATTGCAATAGGTTTGACGTTCTTTACTGAATATAACGAGGTCTGCGACATGTCTGTTTACTGAAAACTACAAAACTTTGTCCAGAAATAATTGTAGTAAAGTTTAGTTTGTTTAAAACTCTCAATAATGGTACGAAAATATTAGGTTTGTTTGCTGGAATTGATTAAGACTATATCCAAGAAAGTAATGAAACAAAATATTTCATTACTTTCTTTGCTAAAGGGTAAGTTTTATTTCTTGTTCATATCAAGCATCCTTTGATTTTCAAGAATTTTTACAAGCTCCCCTTATTGTAATTCTGATAATTCCTCCTGGGGAAGGGGATTCAGTTTGGCACCAAAATTGAAGTGATATTTTTTTCCATTCTATTTGTTTTGGTCTATTTCAATGTTTTGATACAGTTTTGAAATTATATATTATTTTAATTGGAATTCATTATTGAGATGAGTATTATTTATATTTTGTTGCGGACTATTATTCTCATCTTTATTAAGATGAGAGTAATAGTCTGCAATAAAATAAATGAAATTATTTCTATGAAAAATCTCTACGCCTCATTCTGAAGTCTTAACTTGATAAATAATTAAAAAAAAAAAACTAATAATAATTAAATTTGTCCGTTTCTTTTTCCTCTGCTTATAAAAGTGACATGTTTTATTTAATAAAAACAAAAACAGTTTCATAGTCACATCTTAGCACTTCTTTGGGATGTATTTGTGAAACGAAAGGGTGTGGAGTTGTTTTGACTCAATCTATCCCTGACAAAGGTCGGAGGTTAATCAACGAAAATGTAAAAATAACATTCAAGATGAGAACAGTAGTCCGAATATGCTTCCATAACACATTTGTGGATTCAATCTGAAATGTTGAAATCTGAACAATTATAACATTGATTTAAAATGTTTTCATTCTGTTGCATATTTGCATTCAGCATCACGGCAAAAAATGTGGCAGATTTTAAGCGCTAAACATCCACTGAATTTTCAAAACCGAAAAGAGTTTGTTTAGAAGTTCTCCTTTCAACGTTCAGTCTCGTTTCCTTTTTATAAATAAGTGTATCTTTTTTGAGGAGTTGATAGGTTCAAACCAAATGGACATTTGCTTATGAACACAGTAATTTTGATGTAATGTTTTTTTTTTTTTTTTTTTTTGTTTTTTTTACTACTTGTGTTTTCTCCATTATCTTATGAGTTTCTATCAGCCCTGGAAGACCTCCTGCCCCCCCCCCCCTTCCCTTGCTGCATTCCTTCATCTTCTGTGATGACCTCAAATCTTGTACTTCTTCACCTTGTTTGATTAAATGAGATTTTCAGCTGACCTCCTGTGCACATCTGGTAAAAAAAGATAGAAAAATACATTCTACTTGTCTCTGTTCTTAATGATAGAGACTAACTCTACTTTAATCGACTGAAATTTAATAATCTGACAAGCAAACACCCTTTATTGGATTATTTTTTTGTTGCTTTGTCCTACACACAAATTCTGTCCATCTTTGTACAATTACTGACCATCATGAAGTTTTACAAATGTGCGTCATTTCTCGTTTATTTCTTTTTATTTTCTTTTTACAAATATCTATGCATCATACAAAATACTTCTCGAATATACCCAGCGAAACTCAACATCTAAAAGCATCTAAAAATTTAAATTAATGACCCAAAGAAGGTCGATATGCTGGTTAAGCAAACAATTTATGCATTATAATTAAACTTGGTCAGTTTTAATCTCATATGAATATCAATAATTATGATCTTTATGATGCATTTATATTTTAGCATGTGTTTTGTGTGATTAAAATATGTACGATTAACTCAGTATTATATATATATATATATATATATATATATATATATATATGCAGGGTGTCCATAAAGTTACTATACAGTCTTACAAGTTACTATACAGACACCCTGTAATAACTATTAATACAAATATAATACAATAAAACAATAAGACTGTATAGTAGCTTTACGGACACCCTGTATATTAAAATTTATGGTAATCAGTTATATATATTTTTATCTCATGATGAAACTAGTCAATCTTTGACAATCTATATTTGTGCAAAAAGAGTTCATAAAATGGGGATAAAAAATTTTAAATAAAAGGATAAATTAAAAGTCAAGGATTAAAAAACCAGATGAAAAGATATGGAGAGGTCAAGTATTATCAATACAAAAAGATAATGGGAGACTGTTTATATATATATATATATATATATATATATATATATATATGTTGTTTGATTTTGTTAGCGATATTTATTAAATGAATTTAATTATTTATATGGAAGTGCATTTTCACCTAAATGCGAGTTGGGAATAATTTTCCCTTTGACCAGTTTTGTACCCCCATATGGGAAGCGGCATATGTATTATTTTTAAAATATAATTATCCACTGACACATGTTTCGTCATCTACAACTCATCAGAGTGGCTGAATCTAGCGAGATTCGAAATCGATCAATGGGAAAATTATTTCCAACTCGCATTTAGGTAAAAATGCACTTCCATATAAATAATTGAATTCATTCAATAAATATCGCTAACAAAATCAAACAAACAACATGTATGTATAATGTTTGTAAATTTTGACTATAATTTTTAAATCAATTTGGTTAATTAGTAAAATATCTTGCAGTTATACTATTTTAGATTTTATTTGTAAAATTGCTCCAAGAAATATATTTCTAAAAAACAAAAATCTAATTGTGATAGGATTCAATTTTAAAGAATTTAAAAACGAATCATTTTTAATTTGTCTAATTATTTTTTTATTTTGTACTTTTGATTGGAATTAAAATAAGATATAAATTATTTATTTATGAGTTATATACAAAAAAGACATATTTTATTCCTTATAATATAGTCCAAATTGTTTCAAATAATAAGCTCAATGAATTTGTTTCCGACTTCAAAGCATATATACTGATTGGTTGTATGACAATAATAATAATAATAATAAAACTCAGTCTACAATCATAAAACAGACAGAAAACTATAAGCATTTGCAATAAGAAATAAAAAAAAATAAATGATTGTGGACTGATGCTTTAGTCATTAGGATGTATCTGACAAATATACGGCATAATCACATTGACACACCGGTTCCCACTGGATCACCGAAGTTAAGCAACGTTGAGCCTGGTCAGTACTAAATGGGTGACCATTTGGGAGTTCCAGGTGCTGTATGTGCTCTCCGCTTATCTCGGCATTGTTTCCAGTCGTCCTGGTCTTCTCCTTGCCACTGGACCCAAACATTGTCAATTCAGGAGAGGTGTGGTTAGGGATTGCGCGACCCTTGCCTCAAAATTACATGCGCATTTCCCCCCCTCCTACAGGGGTATCTTTTGTCTTTCGAGGCTGAATGGAAGCATCGATCGATCTGACAAGTATGTGTGTGTATGCATATATATATATATATATATATATATATATATATCCTGTTTTTTTTTTTGTTGTTTTTTAAATTATGTTAATGTGCTTTTAGTTTATCATTTATTTTGGAGTTGTGAGTTAAAATTAGTTTTTTTGGTTTTTTTATTATTATTTCTAGTTGTATATTTTTTCATTAGTATAAATAATGTTTGTAATCCCAAAGCACGGTATTATCATGCGTAATAATTTTAATATATTTTTTTTTAATTTTATGTATTTATTATACCATTAGGATCTTCTGCTCTCTCTCTCTCTTCACAAATAACAATCCAGTGCATGTTTAATTGCTAATAACGCATGCCACATTCTTTTTTAACAAACCATAACATTGTTCTAATAATGTTTTACATACAAACTCACCAGTAGCTTTTTTTTTGGTCTTTTTTAATATACATAGTAATTGTTTTTATAATAGAAAATTTCATAAGTTTTTTTTAATGGCTGACATATATTTACTATCATGACACATTTTTTCATTATTATTCAAGACTAATTTTAAGCCTCCGAATTGTTGATTAGAAAATCTTGAAAAAGTAGCAAATCTGCATGTATTAAAATATTTCAATTTTTAGAAACTATTTCCATTGAATAATTTTATAAGCAACACTGTCTTTGATTCGTTCAATAATTTTATGATCAAACGATGGCATACTAATAAAATTTAACTTTTAATATTCTTTTGGATTCTCCAAACTACTGTTCTCATCCTAAGTGTTATTTACATGTTTTTGACGATGTAACCTCTGACCTTCTTCAGGTGGATTTTGTTGAACTCTGGAATCTTTCGGTCAAACTTGAAAATCTGCACAGAATTTTGAATGGAACCCTTTTAAAAGTTTGACAGAAAAATTCCCAAGTTCAACAAGATACACCTGAAGATGGTCATCGGTTACATCAGCTGAAATGATGTGCGAATGATGCTGAAGATGAGAACAGTAATCCAAATTGTCAATTTTCATCTCAAAAATTCAAAAAGATATTTCAAAATTCCTATTTTAAAAAAAAATTAATAAAATACAAATGTCACGGGTCAAAAAAAAAAAAAAAAAAAATTAAAATTAAGTAAAAATAAAATGACTCTTGAGTAATATTGAGAGATACAAGCTAATTATTTAAAAACAAAATTGGCTTTTTTTAAAATCTTTTTTTTTATAATTAACAGATTCACATATATATTTCTTTCAATTTAAAATCTTTTTATTATTTTGTACCAAAAAAAGAAACGCCATTCCTATTTATAAGTTTTGTAACTAAGCAGTGAAGGTTTCTTCAATCCTTCAATTTTCTCCCATTGGAATGGGAATAAATCCTGTACTCTCAGGTAGCTGCCAAGAAAGCTTTAAGATCCCTTTAAAGAAATTGAAGCAGATAATATTTCAGCCTCACTTTTGAGGTTTTCCTTACAGAAACCCTGGCATGTTATCTTCAAAAAGTACATGCTATTAGTGGTACTTACTGAAAAGATTTTTTTTGTTTTTGTACAAAATTTAAAAATTGCTCTCAAGTGTGGAAACATCAAGAGTTAATATATATTTTTCAATACTTTTTTCTTTTTTTTTAAATTAAAGATGAAAATATTTTTCAGCAACTATTTCTGTCTAACAACTTTTTTTTATAGTTTTCGAAATTTCTTAATAACTTTTGACAACTTTACAAAGTAATAATTTCAGAATAGTTTGAGAAATAAATGCACAAATGACGGTAATTTTATATATGTTCCTAGTTAATTTTGAAACTGGCAGTCTATTGGTGAATTTTAACACACACACACACACACACACACACACACACACACACACACACACACACAGCATTTTATTCCTTTGCAATTAAAATCTTTTTCTCTTTCTTAACAGTAAAGCTCCTGTGCACGTGTATTTGTATATGTTTATTTTCATGTTATTGATATCTGAGGGATAGACATTCCAGTAGGAGAAAGGGATGCGAGAAAGAAATGAATAAACCCCTTTTTTTAAAACAAAAGGGGATGAAGATAAAACCCCCCAAACTGGAATGAGACTTGTAATAATATGTTTATTTTTCTTGTCTTTTCTCTAGAGTGACAGTGGTGTTGCCGTGGATACGTCCCCTGCACACCATAACTCATCCCATGCGTCGTCGAACGGTACAGAGAGCATTGTACAGCTCGTACCGGTAAGTTCCTTCTTGTTTAACGGATTTCTCATTATTTCTCTTTACATGTTTTTAACTTTTTTAAATTTAAATTTTGGTCTGATCCACCCAACAAATGTTTATTAGTGATATTTGCAGAAAAGTTTTCACCATTCAACTTCATGCACAAACTGAATATTTTCTTTTTATAGTAAACTTATTCTTACAATTCATTCTCCTGACTTTTAACACATTTTGTTTTATTTCAGGTAAAGAAATCGTTATCTGCTAAATAATGTATATCTAAAAAGTAATTGATAAAAAATTAATCAAAATTTTTACAAAGAAAAAAGGTAATAGAATCCAATAAGTAATTATGTGTGTGTATATATATATATATATATATATATATATATATATATATATATATATATATATATATATTATATATATATAGTCATTCCATAATAATGTGACTTATCTAGCCCAATAATTTCCTATTTATCCTGTAGGCAAGATTCTTATGTCTATCACAAATAATTGTTTGAGTCTTGTTCTATAAATAGATACTTAATGAAATATATGAAGGAAAATTGCATTTTAGATAAGAATTAAAAACATTGGATTTGCTTGATGTTGGGAAGTCACTGGTTGTGTATGTGCTTAGTACAAAAAGAGTTTGTTTTCAAAGCTGTGATAGAGCTGCTCTTTGCAGTTAATGATAAAAAAATTTTGAGGGGATATATCCGCTTTCAGCAGCAAAAGGGTTAATTAAAATTATCAAAAGGACTGAATAAAATCTTCTCAGCAATTAGTGATTATTTTAATCTTTTGTTCGTTTGATCAGCCATATTGAAATAAATGGTGTAAATCTGTTATATAAATGACAGTTGTCTGTGCATGTATATCCAGTTAAAACTACATAATAAAGACCCACAAAGTTGGTATATTCTTGATCGGCATTCTCCTGGATAAATAATATCTAAAATCGATAAAAAAAAAAATATTTATTCTTCAGCACTAAACTGGTCGATATTTCATGGGGAGGGAGAGGAATCTGTTTTCCAGCCATTAACTAAAGGGAAATAACTCTGACTTTTTACCCTTATGCTCACTCGGTTTAAGTGTGTGCGTGTTCAGAGAGAGGAAAGAGCTGGGTGGAAAAGAAAGGAGGGGGACAAACAGAGAGATAGAAGTTATGTCACTTTTGCCTTGGTAATGCTAGGTAGCTGTGCTAGTTCTATATATGTTTATATTAGAGATTAATGTGAGATACTATATAATTATTTCCTACAATCAGCCAATCTTACAACCCACACAAACTATGAAAGCCACAGACCAGAATGTCTAGATTTGAGTTTCACCCTTCTTTTGGGTTCATCAGTAGAACATATCTGAACTCAGGATTCAAAACTCAAATCATTTACATGCAAGTACTCTACCATCCGAGTCATGCTGCCACACACTAGAAAATCTATTAGCTAATACAGATCATGCTATCAGCGGCTCAGGTAGCAGAATACTCGCCTTGCAAGTGACTCTGGTTTTGAATTGTGAGTTTAAATGTGTCTAAAGAAGGCAAAACTCGATTTTAGGGCTTTTTATCTGTGACTTTCATGATTTGTGTGGACTGTAACATTGGCTGATTGTTGAAATAGTTATCTGATTGACATATCTGAAGAACATCATAAGAACGATCCAAATTTAATGAAACGACTGCAAACAAAATCGAGAAAGATTAAGACTTTCATCTTCAAATCCAGTGTCAACAATTGTCATAAACTGTCCTCATAAACAATCAAATCCTCTCATAATATTCTCCATCATTCAACTGACAATTTATCCATATCATTAATTTTATACTCGAGTGGCTTTTAGCCTGGATGGTTAGTGACTCATCAGTAAATATAAAAATAGGTAAAGAATAAGTTTTTAAAAATAGTTTCCTTGAATTGATTTCCTGGTACAGTTTGAAAAGCAGCAATTTAAGTTGATTTCAAAAAGGAAAAAAAAAAAAAAGGAAATGAATAAATCAAAAAGACTGAATTTCAAAACAGATATAATGTATCCTCTGGCAGTGTTTTACAGTTTAGGGAGATATGTTGGGTAAATGTCTTAGCAACCAATTTGTTGGCTAGCCACACCCTTTTTCTCTTATTTACTAGTCTGATATGATAAACCATACAGTTTATTCGGCTAGGTATCCTTTTCATCAACTTCACAAGCAAAGCTGATCCTTTAAATTGTTTGCTCTCTTCCTTAACCTTTTATAGACTTAACCAATCTGTGGTGCCTTCTTTCGAAGAAAAGAAAATCAGGAGGAAGAGGGTCAGATTTCAGGCAATTAACAACAAAGAAATTGCAAGCCATTTTCGATTAACCTTTTCTTTGCCAAACTTGATAGCCGTTAGTGTTTTATTTTGTATTGAATGAATTATTGAATTTTACATTTTGTAAAAGTTTTGTAATTTATTTTTCATTTGAATATCTCATACAAGGGTATAACCTCAATCAAAAGAAGAAAATCCTTCACCAATGTTCACATGAATATTCATGTTCCTATAAAAAAAATGTATTAAAGTAAAGAAAGGAAAGTGGAAAGTTTCGGAAAAAAAAAAACATAACTAGGAAAAAAAATGGGAGAAAGATTTGCTTCCTCAATTCCCATAAATACTTAAATTCATCCTGCATTTATTTTTACTTTTGTGTAACGAGATACATACACAGACGTACACACACAGACGTGCACACACACACACACACACACACACACACACACACACACACACACACACACAGACGTACACACACACACACACACACACACGTTATTTATAGGTTCATTAAGTTCAAGTAAATTGATAACATAAACTAAAAAGCATTTTTCAAAAGAACTCAATACATAAGTATAATTTTATGAATAAAATCATATAAACCTTATAAGGAGTAAGCCCAAATCAATGTTTTAGCATAAACATGTCAACATCGGGACTCCAAACAAATCTCGCAATCAGAAAAAAAAAAAAAATTTATTTGGAGTCCTGATGATGACATGTTAATGTTGAAATATTGATCAATCCATGTAGATTACGGATAAATGTTAAGTTTTGTACAACTGTTTATAACATCTTTCTATGTATGTCTGCTTGCATAGACATAAATAGATCTTAGTTCTCTTCCTTTCTCTATTTTTATGGGGTTGGTTGCATGGTTTTAAGCATTCAGATAGAAGATCAAATGTTGACTTCAACCTGGGGTTTTGAATCCTGTGACCGGCAGAACATTTATCCTCCGCACTGATAATTCCTGAAAAATTACGAAACACATGTGCATATAGATGAGAATTAAAAAATATTTATTATACACATTGTTCTTTATTATAGAGTGGAGGATATAAAACTGAATCCAAATATTGTTTAAGGGGATTTTATGGCAGAATTGAGTGAACTATTTACAATTCACTTTTAAAAAAAAAATTTGTAGAAAGTTTCAATTGTGATTATCTTTTTTCTGGTTTTTATTTCAATATGTTATTAACGTAGTCTTATTTTTATACCTTTTCTTTGTATTTTTTGTGACACAAGTGCCCCCCCCCTTCCCTTCAAGAAAAAAAAATCTTAAAGCAAATTTAAACTTGTGTCGTTAAGAGATATGTGAACTCATGTTTACATATGAGTGACTAGATTTACGTTATTTTTATTGCTGCTCAGTCTAAAAGAAATTCTTTAGCATTTTTATTGTCTTCCAATGCACAGCAAGGAGTGCATGATTGAACTAATGGATATTATCATAGACTATGGAAAGCTGCTAAGATTGGATTGATTGTTGTCATTTACATACTAAAACTGTTAGTGAAGGTATGAACTCACCCCCCCCTAACTATAGATAAAAAAAAAATTGTGTTCGATTTATCATGCACAAAGAATTGTATATGATAAGTATTGTTTTTCAGTATTAAATAAGTAAAAACAGAATTTGAATTGCTACAAACTAAACATTAATTAACCTCATAAAACCTTGGTGGCATTATGTCTCTGATGCACATATTTATTGTTTCTGTAATTTTGTTGAAGATGAATAAGTATGGCAACAGTTGGGTTTTGTTCTTACATATAAAATATGTCGCATGACACAATAAAGCAATACACACATTGCTAAGAACATGCAGTAATATTAGTCTTTCTAGTTTTAACAAATTCAATTTACCAAAATAAAGTACTTTCTCGTCAAAAGGCTTTCATACATTAGATCCATTGCTCTTTCTGCTTTTTGTAAAGTCGTTTATCTCTATCACTGTAATCACTGTTCTGTCTCTACAAATCTACATTTATGACATACTTTGACATATTTTGGCTGTCCCATTTGAGGTTTCTTGATAAAGAGCAAAAACATATTTGTTATTTGATAGCCGCTGTCCCCACCTTTTCTTTTGTTGCAATCTCTTACACAGACGTGATGTTGCTAGTTTGTCTTTTCTATAAATACTCTTATAGCATGTATTCTGTAAAATCATCTGTTCTCTGCTTCCTTTGTTGTAGCTCATTGGTCTATTGGTCTCCATCATTGTTTTCATACCTCATTTTATATAGATTTCTATTCCAATAGCTCCTTTCCAAGAATTGCAAGCTTGCGGAACTCTTCCTGCTATGTTCCTCCTATGTATAGTCTTGGTCTTTTCAAAACTCAGCCTTATAGGCATCTCCTGTCTTTGCGATAACCATCTTCTTGTTAGCTCTTTACATCATTGGCTTCATGCTTTGTCAGAAGCAATTTCTGTAAAAAATATAACAGTTTCTAATGGTAATAAAGTCTTTCATGTGATATGTTTAATATCATTGGTAGCAACAAATATATTAATCATAACAAATAGCAAATGAAAGGTGAATTAAGGATTAAGTAAGCAGGTTTTATTTAATGAAATCGTTTTGCAATAAATTCGTTGTAATTAACAGAAAATCCTTGTGTGTGTGTGTATACTACCATGACGCTGAGCATTATCCCATGGCTTTGGTTGAAGATTAGTATCTAAACCACAACAACATTAACAGTCAATTTGTTATTGTCATTATCATGAGTTACTTTAAAAAAACAAAAAAAACAAAAACATGGACACTTGAAAACTCAAAATCTGGAAGAAACATTGGTGCTAGTTGTTTGAATTGAATTTCAACAGTAACACTTGATTTGTTGTTGGCATCTGTGCAAGATAAATATTATGTTTAAAAAAAAAGATGTACAAATAGCAAATGGACATGTTCAAAGTTTTCTTGCGTGAGTATTGTTTGAAAGAATGAACAAAAACAGACTGCAAATGTAAAACGGTAAATGAATTTGATATTAAGTAATTTCCTTTTTATTTTAAATCTTAAAAATATTAATGAGATCAACCACTGAAAGCTAATACATAGACACACACATACACACATAGACCCCCACACACCCCACACACACACCCACACACACATATCTAAATGGAAGAGAACTTGAATGCCTACTGGACACTATCCTCGAGTGTTTAAAATCTCTCTGACAAGGATTTGTCGGGACAACTTGGCATGAGGATAGTTTTCGCTACAATCAAACTCTGACTAAATATTCAAAATAACCTTTTGTATTTGCAACCCAAATAAGATCTCCTCGGTATAGCTAACCAACACTGGCGTTTATGAGGAATGGTGCATCTTCTCCAAGTGACGTCACTTCAAGTAACAGCACAAAGCTGGGTAATTTACCAGACTAGATGAATTCCTGTCTTGGAATCTGGTGAGACAAAGAGACCACAAGAAAGATATACTATAATACATTTAAATAGTCATTTGGGGAAAAGAAAAATTATGTTCTCAACTTCTTTACGAACTCAATGTTTGAAAGGTAAAGTAGAACTTTAATGGAATATTCGAATATCTATGGATCGCAAATAGAGTTCAAGTGTTAGTTCTAGGAAGGGAGCCCCTTGATTTCTGAGAACTTAGACTGAAGTAAAATGAAACCAAAAAGAGGCTCGCTGTTTGTTTGAATAAGCGGTTTGAGCACTATAAAAGTGGTGGACGAATGTTTGTTTAAAATAGACATTTGTGGGGGTTATTTGTGGGCACCGCTCACATGGATCGATGGGTAGAACTGCTGACTGTCAACGCGATGGTTCTAGGTTCAATCTTCGGCTTGGGAGAGGTGCTAGTCTAGCAGCACTGATAAGTTGTGATACAACGAAACAGTATTGTATGTCGATGACTACAAATATATATATATATATATATTTGTGTGTGTGTTATAAGAAATACATAAATATTTTGAAGCAGAGCAAAAGAAGTGGGGGGGGGCTGCTTTAAATAATAATGTCATTGGTTACTAGTTTCCAATGATTTTACTTTCTTCAATTATGAAAGAGTTTCTGCTGAACTTTCGTAGAATCGGTGCTTCCTACCTACCTTCTCCAATATTCATGGAACAGGAGGAAAGGATGTTTTCAACATTTTTGAGGCAGTTATATTTTCCATCCATTTACTGAAAATGTCAAAAACAAATAATCACTTTGAACAGTAATTATTATTTATTAATGTTACTGATTGTGTGTGTTAATCTAGCCCAAACTTGAAGTCAATCAAATTTCCACTTCACTAAAAATCATTAAATTTTTATATTTTATTTGTAAACAGTGTGTGTGTATATATATATATATATATATAATATATATATATATATATATATACTTCAATTAATGCTGAAAATGTCATTAAAATTGAATAATAATTTGAATTTTGGTAATTTGAAAATAAATAAATAAAAATATAATTGCTTTTATTTTTACAAAATGTATTCTCTTAGCCCCACCGTCACACCTTCTTATAGGTTGTAGGGAGGGGCATGAACCTTTAATACCAACAATGACTCTCAGTAACAAGTGTTATAGATTTAAGGGGTTTGTTTGAGATAGGAATATTTTTGAATTGTACAGAAGAATAAGAATTTTAATTTTCTCATCGTGGGTGGGGACAATCAAATATTCAACCCTTTGAATAATAAGTTTCTGATTTTCTGTCGAATGAAGAATCAGCCAAGTTCTTTGTTGAAGAGTTGAAGAAAGATGGCGCCTTGTTTATCCTTTCCTCATCCACTCTTGTTTTGCTGAAGAAAAGCGGGGGGGGGGGGCTAATTAAATTTAAATCTGAGAGAAGGTGAAATGCCTTCTACAAAAAGCAACAAAACGTTTCTTACCTTTTTAAAGTTCACATTGATTTGTTCATACAGAGAATAACATTTCTTTGCAAGTAGTAGTAGTAGTAGTAATACAGCATTTCTAAAAGACATTTATCATGAAAATAAGATTCGTCGTTTCAAGTGACCAAAATAATCCATACCTTTTCTCCACTGTTGTCAATAACTTGTCAGACTGAGATTCGCAAAATTCTGGTATCAGCAGAAGCTCATAGATACAAACACAATCCGCTAGCAACTTCCAGTTTAATAATAACTATATGGTTAGTTGTCGCCCTTAGTTGCACGGTTCTTATAATCGCTGCTAATGCTTATGTGACACAAGTTACTTCCGTTTGTTCGACACATTAAAAAAAAAAAAAACCCTGAACTCAATCTCTTTGCAAACATGGGTTTTAAGCTCAAGCTACTCTGATTGATGCCTTGGACATCTCGCCATTGTTATCACCAAATGCTTTTTCCAAGGTCAATAGGTTATAATTGTACAAGCTGATGGAATTTTTTTTTAATCGATTTTCACCCCAAACAAGGCACAGTACCTCTTTGAAGTAGGAAACTACTATTGGGGACATAAGTTGCAGGGACATTATGAAGGGAGATGAGCAGCAAGATGTCTGTTCACATTACACTTGAACTTCTGCATGTCAGTACAGTTGGGAAAGCAGGAACCAGAAGGAAGTTCCAAAGTCTAGCAGTTCTGGGGAAGAAACTATTGGAGTAGAAGGCTTTCTTACACCTAGGGATCTTTACTGTGTAGGGGTGGGATTTAGCTGTTTGTCAGGTTTGTCAGAGGTATTTATGTTGAGGGGGGTACCAGTGCTTTTAGTTCATCAGAACATTCACCATCAACGACTAAATCATGTTTGCCATTTAAACATTTACAAACTGTATATTTCATACATAAGTAAAATGTATTGTCATATTTGGCCTGTGTTTGCTATCTATGCAATAAAATAAAATCAAAATGTAGTGATCGTTGCTTTTCAATCTCATTCTCTCATTTTATTCCACGAGTCGGAGGAGGAGTCGGGAGTGAGCAGTCAGTAACTTTTGGAGAAGTTTGATTCAAGTTTTTAGAAATTGACTTTGGAATTGTGTTGGATGTTTTTGGTCAATTTTGAAGCGAGGAGTTCTAGTCAGCAATTCTCTTCAGGAGTTGGATAATGGATGCCAACATTTCCCGTTCCGATTTTGTTGTTTTGTTGGATCTATTGCATTTGTGTATGCTTTGATTCCGTTGGGAAAGGTATGAACATTAACCCTCTCTGGCTATGGGTTAGCAACTTGTGTTTATTGTTTACAATAGAGATTGTGTTTTAGTGTTAAATAATGCATAAAGGGTTGATATGCCATCATAAAACAAATCAACCTGAAATATTTCAGTGTCATATGAATTTACACAAGAGGAAATAAATTTGTGGTGGATGTGTATTTAACTTGCACGATATAAACTTGTGAACTGAAAAGTTGTTTTTTTTATCTTTATGACTTATTGTGGGTTTTTTTATAAGAATTGCGTCAAAATAAACTATTTGATATTTTAGATAATTTAGTATCATTTTATATAAAAAAATATTTCTACTTTCTCCTTTTTTCTTATATATAAACAAAAACTTCAGATGCACTTCATCAAAATGTAAAAAGACATTTTATCGACATATAATCATTATCACTGCTGCCATCATCATCATCATCATCATTATTTGTTTTAACGTTAGTTTTATACACTGATGATTTTCTGTTCAATAAAATAAATTTTTACCTCTGGACTAAATGCATTTGAAGTTTTTACTTAAATTTTGAGAAAAATGAGAAAGTAAAATGTTTTAAAAAGAGTTTCGTGTTATATTTTGAAATTACTATAATATGAAATACATCAGAAGAATGTATTTTTTTTTTTTTTTTTTTTTTGCAATAAAAAAGTATTCAAGAAAATTAAATTCTTTCTTCGTAATTATTTTCATATTACAATGCTTAAAAAAAAATGTTAAAATAATTTGAAGAAGGGTTTATAAAATGTTAAATGATGTCAAAGCATTTTGTTTGAAACGATAGAATGTTGGTAGAGTTAGTTTTTAACTGTTGTTCAACATTTTTTTTTTTTCATGGAAATTGCTCCAGACAGGACATAAAGCCATTTGATGTAAGGAGCTAAAAAAAAAAAAAAAAATACTTCAATGTCAAAAAATTAGCCATTGGATAGGTTCAAACCCAGAAAATTAATTTTTCCTTCTTTGCCAGAAACATTGCTTATGGAATGTGAGGACTAAAGGATAAAATATAAAACGCAAGACTTCCAAGATAGGTAATAAATGTGCAAACAATGCAACAATTCAAGGTGTTCAGCTACTGCATTCTCTTCTATTTAAATTTCTACTAACCTTTTTGCACGTGGCAAAGTATTTAAATTTTATTTGTCCCCTACTCAGCAGAGGTTAAACACAAGGTCAATTGTGGTTTTGAAACGTGAACACGCTAGGATTATTGCACTCTGATTTTGTAGCTATGTTCATGTATGTTAGAGTTATGGGCATTAAAAGGTGCTCAAGTTCCTTGCTGGCGAGATTGTTAGTTTTATGAGTGTTAACATCATCAATTGTTAGAACGGAATAGAATTTAAACCAAAAATTCTTTGCATCAAATGTTTGTTAAAAAAATCTTTTAGTTTTATTTTCAAATCCAAAATATTTAAGAAAATTAATGATTTCTGTTTTCAAAACATGTTTTTTATTGTTACATCAAATGTGTAAAATTATCAGAAAATTGTTCTGTTCATTGTGTACAAGTTGCAAAATTGATATTTTTTATGGTTATTATTTAACAAAACATTTTAATTGTTAAAATGAAAGAAAAAATTAATTTTAAAAGACAGTATTTGTTTATGGATTTAAAAAGAAAAAAACTCTTAACTCTGTGAGGTATGATCCGAAAATACTTATTTTAAAATGAATGGTTATTATAAAAAAGTTTAAAAATGGATGTCACAAACATTAATGGCATAAATAAGTAGTAGTAGGAGGCAAATGATTGAAGGAGAGGGACGGAAAAACAGATAAAAATAGGTATTTACCTTCTTTTCACTGTGAAAAGATGTGACACAAGGTCAGAAAGGTGGTGATTGGATTCTTAGTCAAATGTTCAGCAATAAACTAATCTGATATAAATCTCACCTGTCTGTTTGTATGTATGTTTGTATGTATGTCTGTTTAAATGTATGTTTGTATGTATGTCTGTTTAAATGTATGTTTGTATGTATGTCTGTTTAAATGTATGTTTGTATGTATGTCTGTTTAAATGTATGTTTGTATGTATGTCTGCCTAAAACTTTTGAGAGAGACAACGGATTTTCATGAGATCAGTATCGTTTTGAAGCTCAACCCTCTGGACGACAAATATTGAAAAATTGGCCAACAGCATTAATTCCATCACCCTTAACTGGGCACTTTTCTACAGGGAGGGGTCGCTTTTTTCGCCGATATTTTCGAAAGTCATCCCCTCTTTTCGATTGTATAGCCTTAATTTAAACATATGTCACTTCTGGTTTGGCGATGAACGCAATAGCAAAGACATCACTTTGTTTTTTATTTTTCATATTCTTTTCCTTCTTTGCGGTACGGGTTCGAGCCTGCCTGCCTGACACCACTTTTTTTTTTTTTCAACACACACCTTCAAACACCCAGGCAACGCCGGGCACGTCTCATGTAAAAGAGAGAAAGCAAAGCCTGGGTGAAGGGGTCCTCTAAAACTGCCCAAAACCATACCTCAGCCCAACATATGCAAGATCCTTTTCTACTCAAAAATGGGCTGTTAGGCTGATTGTCGAAGGCGTATCCTTGATGAGTATGAAAAGAACAAATGATTATTAAGAAAGAAATGTATATTTGAAAATGGTTGGCATCATAAAGGATGGATTGTAGCTTTTGTTACTTGTTTAAATAGTAAAGCTCATATTATGATATCATTTCTCTGGCTATTTTAGATGCAGTGTGCACGGTGACAAGCACGAACACCAGTGTTTTAGTATAATATATGGGCTATAATATTAAAATATATAGATTATAATATAGGTTAGCTCACGGCTATTGTACAAAAGAAGAGATCTGATTATGCTGAACAAGGTTTCTATGATCCCATCTTTTGCCTTTTCTGCAACAGAGAAATCTTTGAAAGACATGAGAAGCATTAATAATAATACTGTCTCGTATCCGTAGTCTCGCTGATTTGACTATTGTGTAGTACCCTGTCTTGCTGCAGGTGGATTGGGTTAGAGAGTATGCATTTTGCTATGAATGGTAAGGAAGAATTCAAATAAGACATCCCAGAATCCCATAAAGGAATAATCAGGCTCAGTCTTTGATGCTGAGGGCTGTTCTTTCTTAATAGTGGAAGAGTTGAGGTGTGTAGGGTTTCTACCCACTTTCTCTCTCTCTCCCTTTTTGTTTCTCTCTGTGCCTCATGACACAAAAAGAAAAGTACATCGTAAAAATTGTGGGGAGAGAGACATTTGTGAATACTATTAAACAAGGTTTTGCAATAAATATTAATAAAAAATAATTATTTTAACCATCTCTCTTGTTCCACCAAGCCTCTCTCTCTCTCTCTCTCTCTCTCTCTCTATATATATATATATATATATATATATATATATATATATATATATATATATATACACATACACACACACACACACACTGGTTGGTTGCAAATCAATAACCAAAGAAAAGAATCCATCTGCAATCATAATTAAAAAAAAAAAAAAAAATTACTTTGTTTATATTTTCTTTACTGACTTTCTCATGATTCGCAACCCTAGAATAAAAAATATTGCCTTTAAATTATTTGGAGACGACCAGATGCTAATAAAAAAACAAAACAAAACATTATTTCGAAATTTAAAAAAAAAAAGAAAAAATAAGGTGCTTGACAATTAAGAATGGCAATTCAAAAACATGAAAAACTCATTTAAAAGATAATCAGGGAAACCGTTACTCCAAAACAACATCTGATACCAAATTGGAAGGGTCTCATGCCACCATCTTAGATTTGACTGTTAGAGCCAAAATCGTCGATATTTTTTTTATTTCAAACTCAAAACTGGACAAAATTCTAATAAAATTGAGCTTGTTATTTGAAACAATTTGCATGATTTTTTGAAGGATAGAAACCTTAAATAAATATATATTTTTAGATAAACTCAGGAATTATATTACACCCTTGTTATGTAAAACAAAAAAAACGCAAATATTACTTTTAACCCACAAACATCTAAATCATAATTATGCCCCCTTAGAATTCTTTAATTTTTTTTTTTTTTACTTTTCTCTAACGTTTTTGTAGCTGACTGCGTAATAAGTCAAAGAATTGTATGCACAAAGAAAAAAAAAAGGCGAAAAGAAATGCATTCATACATAACTTCATTATATCAATAACGACTGGAAAATCTTTATTGAAATCCTATAACATTTCAATACAATTTGTATCGTCTTTAGATATATGAGAAACTGGAGAAAAACGTTTTTTTACATTGACGTAAATATAACAAATGAATAGAAGATAGTAAAAATGAAATACAAAAATAGATTCATTGTAAGAAATTGATGCTTCATAACAAATTTTTCAGCAATTTTTTTTTGGCTTGAACATTTTTTTAAAAATTCTTGCTATACATTTACGTATTTGTGATTTATTTTTTAAATCGATCAGTGGGGGAGGGGTGTGCAAATATTCACAAACTCTTAGAATCTCAATTCATAACAAATAGTTTTATAAAATATGTTGTTATTTTGCCTGCCTCTGTTTCAGGTTACAGTAACACAAAACAATGCACCCGAATGTCAACATAATGAATATTTTGTAATACCATAGTTTCGTACAGGGACATATAAGATGGTGATCAAATAAAATTTTATCCTACTCTAAATTTATTATACAACGGTGTTATATTTCAATAATGCCAAATAAAACAATGGAAGTAGCATATTTATTAATGTGTACCTTTGTCATGTAATTAACCTGTCTTATATAGCTCGTGTGGTAGAGAATCAGACTGCACATCTTACAGTCTCCTTTTCAATTTCCACTCTTGCCAACTACGCTTTTATTTTTTTTTGTTGTTTTTTGAAGATCTATTAATACATTTAAAACTGTAAAACTTTGTTTAGGGGCTTACTTTGAAAGCCGTCTTTTAAATAGACTATTGCATTATCATACTTTTTGATTATGATAGCTTGGTCTTGGAGGATTAGATTGGGCTACTGTTCTGGAGAGATGGAGAAAAATTATAGATTATTTGGGTGATCCACAAATCTTAGCGAAATTAGCATAAATAAAAATGTTTTTTTTTCATGGCTGTTATAATAAAACATGAGTTTTTTTTTTTTTTTTTTTTTTTTGTTTTGTTTTTTTAATTATAAAAAATATTTAAGAACCCAATTAATGCTTAATAATTAATTACTAAATCTGGAGAAGAGTAAGACGTGTGTGGTGGTGGGGGTCACATTAATTATCTGGTATTAAATCTGATCCATGTGCACTTTTATTTTGGTAAAAGTGATACTGTTGTCCTATCGCATACACTTTGGGTGAATTAAGAAGTTTCTAGGGAATATTGACTTTACGTCACATCTAGATTTAAATTAAATAAATGAGAAACTGGTTGTCACCACAAATAAAATGTAAAATCCTCAATTGTTTTTATGTTTTCCAACAATTTAAAATCAGTTTCTTTTGCTGCTCATCTTTTTCTTCCTTGAACTAATGATTTTAAAATCTTGATTAAATTCTTTTAATGAAATTTTTTTATTAAATATTTCTGCTTTCTTTACTATGATATAATATGAACCCAATTCAATTAGGATATTGATTTAAGCAGTTATCGATTTCAAACTTATTTGATTGTTAAAAATATGTTTTTATACATGGATTTTATTTACAGGACCATTAACAAACCAATTCATATGTCAGTGATTCTTATTTTTGTTTATTTTCATTGACTTTTTTTAAATTAAAAAAATTTCTAAAAATGTTTTTTGTTTTTCCAAGATTGCACACTTGTTAAACCTGCACTGAGAATTATGAATTTTTATTGAGTTTATTTATTCATCCATTATAATTATAATTATTATAATTATTATATTAAAATATTTTGTAACAAAAGAAAAATTCATGGAAATGTTTATATTTCATTTTCAGGAAATGTGAAAGCTCATTGTTTGTAGTTTTCCTTTATAAAAAGAACAAAAACAAAAAAAAAAGTATAAAAAATTTGTCAACATTTGAGATGATTTCATAGACAAATATTCATGTTAATTCGAAAAATGCATTTACTATATTTACAGGCATACAATTTGATCATTACCTTTAAATAAACTTGAAAATGTCCCCTGCCTTTTCATAGGTAACCTCTTGAAATTTGAAACTTCATTAATGCCTGAAAATTTGGTAAATTCTGTAAAAAGGAGAAGGATCAGCCATCAGTTTCTTTTTCATAGTTCACAACAAATGACTGACAGAAATGCACACACAATAAACACCACCAGGTTAGATTCAATGCACCATTTTATTACATGTCAACTGTTGCTGTTTGCACTTTGCATACACATATATACATGCTTACATGCAACTGCAATTCTATTATGAAACTAAAGGAGCTGATGCCAGATGGTCTCCAAGACGGTTCATATAAGAACAATGCAACTGACACAAAATTAATTGTACTAAAAAGTAAAAGACACTTCTGCAAATTGGATTTTTTTAAAATGAAATTATCAATATTCATGTAAATGTCTAAACATGTTTAAATAGAAAATTTAAACTGCAATATGTCTGATGTTTTATTTCGTTAATATTTTAATCTGCTGCTCATGGGAAGGAGGTGCATGATTGGTTTAGTGGATACTGGTACAGACTATAGGATCAGCTGTCTGTTGTTCAAGTATGCACAGATCTATGGTAGTCATTTACACATTAATACTGTTGAGAAAGGTATGAACTCCATGCTTTTCCTCTAACCATGAGCAAAATAGCAGTATGTGTTCGATTAATGATCTACAATAGTTAATGTGCATTGGCATTACTGTGCCTAGAAATGGTTGATATGCCATAATACAAGCCAATATAGATGGAAGATTCTTATGGTTATCCTCCCACACCTGCAGCTCAAAAACTAGAATACATATAAAATGTTTACTTGTATTGCTTTCAGTGATATGCTCACTTGTTCAGTTTTCTTCTTGAAATCTACAAAAACTAAAAGCTAAACCTCAGTTCACCTTTGGTGATCAACTACTCTCAGTCAGGCATTCTAATTGGCTACAAAATAGAGGAATGCCTGAAAGAAAGACTATCCCCTATTGAACATTGCCATACTCTTTGAAAATGTCTCTACCTCTCAAATAACAGATTATATGAAACAAAAAACAGCAAACAAATCACTTCCATCTTTTATGGGAAAAACGGAAGACAAATAACTTTTAGAAAGTTATCAAGCTGAATCTATAAATGGATAGCACAAATCCCCTGCCATGTTGATGTGCAGTAAAATCCCCCTCAAAATTCCAATTTTACAAAAAATCGAATCGGTAGTGATTAAATGTTTTTTAACAACTGTACTGATCCATCAATGCTATTAAACTAATTGTTACACAAACTCCATTGCTGGTTGTAAAGAATTCTGAGGGTCGTCACAATACTTGGCATTTGATTGTCTCATCAATGTTCACCTGCCGATATTCATACACACAAAACGCTATTGTACATTGTTTTATCTGACACGCCTGTTTCATTATTACCTGTTATTATTACCTGTTATTATTGCTGTTTGCACTGCCTTTTTTTATTCAAAGGCAAATGAATTTTGTTCTATTAACAATTTCTGTTCAAATGTTGAATGCATGTATTTTTAGAATAGAGTGGTGTTGCTGTTTGCAACACTGCAATTACTAAAAGCATCGTTTGTGATGACTTTTTCATATGGAAAAAGTTTCAAGCATTTTGTTTTAAAGACACTCTTATTAACAATGGATTCTTACCCTGTTTATGTTCCCTCGTTAAGAGGGTAAAATAAAATTGGAAATATTGTCAAAGGCAAAAAAAAATCTTGAGTTCTTATATAATATCGGCCACAAGTGAAAATTGCGTTCCAATTAAAAACTATTCGATACCATGCAAAAATATGTATCTTCACTAAAAATGAGAAAAAAAATGATTGAATAGAATTTTAGTTAAAAGTAAAAATCAAATTTATTGTAAATTGCAGATTTATTTTCTATAATATAAACCTCACCTGTCTGTTTAAATGTATGTATGTTTGCCTAAAACTTTCGACAGAGGCTATGGTTTTCACGAGATCAGTATCGTTTTAAAGCTCGACCCTCCGAATGGCAAATATCGAAAAATTGGCTAAAAATATTAATTCTCACACCCTCAACTGGGCACTTTTGTCACTTCCGGTTTGGCGATGGGTGCAAGAACAAAGACGTCACATTTTTTTTTTTTTTTTTTTTTACATTCTTTTCCTCCTTTGCAATACGGGTTCGAGCCTGCCTGCCTACTACCCTTTTTGTTTTTTTTTTTTTGATCAACACACACCCTCCGAAAACCCGGGCAACGCCGGGTACCCAGACTAGTATTACGTATTTCATTTTTACTTGCTTCAATGAAAGACTGAGTTATCTTCCCTAATTTGCAAGTACTTTAGCTCTTGTCAAAAGTGGATCTGAAAAATATGATGAAATTGATTAAAAAATTTTTTTTCTAATTTTTAGTGAGGATACTTATTTCTGCATGATGTATAAGTACATTGTTTTCACTTGCAATGTGATTTTCACTTGTCACCAACACTATATTAGAACCAAACCTTGAAATGAATTTTCACTACCTTAAGAGATAAGATAAAAAGAAATGTCTAATTTATGTTTAAGGGAATGCTTCGAACCTGCTCTTGGTTTATCAAGTCAGCAAGACATCCAATCAAAATTTTTGATGTTTCTGATACATCCACAGAGCCTTTTTTTTTAATTTTTAATTTGGGAGTTGAAACAAATTTAGAAAACAGCAGTGTAGAATGCATCGCAGAACGGTTGATGACTATCTGTGCGAGTTTATGTAGAGATGCAGATGTAAAGGAAACAATTTTTTAATGTAAATACTCAATAAAATGAATGGTTATAACATGTTTTGAAATGAAACTCAGGTTTTAAATTGTTTGAAAAAAAATTTAATCAATTTTTTAATCTATATTCTACTGAACGTTCCTCTGCCTTGATAGTTACAACATTCTTACAATATCTGATTGTTTGTCGAAAGTTATGATAAAAAAGAATAAACTCATCCTGCGCACAACGAAGAAGAAGAAGCGATTGATTTGGCGTGCATTACTTTGCCATTTTTGCTTCTCGTTAAGCTTTGAAAAATCAAGAAAAGAAATCCTTTCTTATTTGATTGGTCCACTTTTTACTACTTGGAAATTAATAACGGAACCAAATTTTTATACAATCCTTATGAAAGTTTCATGTGTAAACATGGATTTATAATCCGTCTCTAAAACCTTTCCCTACAAGGCAGCCAAAATTGAGGAAAAAGAAGAGCCTGCAATTGTTGATCAGTGGTTCAATCAACTGATTGTTCAACATTATTTTGTTGAGCCATTGTTTTCTATTTTTGATGACATTCGTTATCTGGCTTTCAAGATGGGATCTAAGTGTAGTTTCTGCAGCATTTGAATAAATCAGTCAGTCAGTTATGAGGAAGAGAGGATGACCAATGATCCCTCTTCCTCAAAACATACACACTTTTGATGACCGTGTGCTTAATTTATAAAATTTATTCACCTTATTTTTCTGCAAATAATTCAAAGTGTTGTATCTGTTCTATCAGAAGATAAGTATTTCTAAATTATTGCATTTTTTTTTTCTTTTTTTACTTTTGTTTTGAATCCAAAGTACTTCTACTTGAGGAGCTGGATTTTTTCCGCGCATTAAAAACTGATCCTGTGTTTAACTTTGGATATATGGGAAGACGAGAGAAGATATTGAGTTGACAATGATTGAAGAAGGCTTACCATTTCTACCTATTATTATTATTATTATTATTATTATTATTATTATTATTATTATTATTATTATTATAATAATAATAATAATAATAATAATAATAATAATAATACAACAACAACAACAACAAGAACATAAAAATTTACAGTATTTAATTTCTGCTTGATTCAATCTCCATAAATTAGATCAGTCTGAAAGATCATCAATATTAAGAGATGCAGAGAATGCAATGGAAATTACAGTTTGTGATGTTAACTTCTCAACAACTTTATTATCTGACCTTAACTTGTAAATGTCTGATGAGAAAGTTATTAATTCTAAACAAAAGAATTTCACCTTGTTTGGTTATACATCAAATAAAGGAAGAGCTTTTTTAGTTTTATGAAGTTGCTTTAACATTTCACTGGAAAACAAACTTGAGAAAATTCAATTCCACTATTATTGAGTGGTTCAAAAATATAAAGGCATTCATTGGCATATGGAGCAATTAACTTCGTTAAGAAGGATGAGTTGGGAAGAACAGAGAGTTAAGTATTTAGCAACTGAGAAAACACATTAAAGTTAAGGGGCAGTAATGAATTATAGTATCGGTGAAAAGGGGCGCTGTCAATTTCTGTTTAAATTATGAGCTATTTTGGCTATTTTGGTAATAGAGGGCAAGACTTTTTATGTTCGGCTGATTTCAGAGTTTAGTGATGCTGCAATGACATGTCCATTGTTAAGTGGATTGATAATGTTGAGCATTCCTGGCATTGAATAAATAGAAATTGACAACCCTTCTTTTTACTGACACTGTAATTTATACTAAGTCTTTGTTCTCTCAGCTATCAAATACTCAAGTTGTTGTTCTCTCTAAGTCTTCGTTTTTAATGCAACTAATTCCTTCATATGCAAATTAATCCCTTTAGATTTTTAAACTGCACATTATTTTTTCCACCCCGTATTAGTAATTAGAAAATTTTAAATGTAAAATGAATTAAATTTTAATCTTCCTTACTTCAGCAGTTTGACCACTGTTTTAGCAATGTTTTTTTTATACCTGTGTTTCTTATTGACCTCCATAACAAAATGAAACAAAAGAGAAAAGTGGTCAACAGCAGCACTCCAACTGGTCAACTGCTGAACCTTTGACAATGTTGATGTTGTATATTTTCCGTTGATCTATGTAATGTTGATGTTGTGTTGTTCTTTTCCACTCGGCTTCCAATGTAGGACCCCGCCCAACAGACCACCGGCTCTGATCCGTCTCAGGTAACACCAATACACAGTGCCCCACTAATGCTACTGCGAATCACACTTCAGACTGTGGTTCAGCCACTAGTTCAGCCATTTTTATTGATATTTATTTGGATTTCGTGTGTTAACCTTTTTATTTTAATACTTGACTTAAGGACACCTTGTAAATCGAATAAAAATATATTTATTACTGGGAAAGATTTTTATTAGTATTTGTTATGTTTTATTAACCCTGATCTTTAAGTGGCTTTCTGTCCTGATAAGTGATGACCTTTCAGTAAAAAAAATTTTTTTTTAATTTCATTGATATGACATCGTTTTATTGTCTCATCTTTTTTCTTTTTTTTTTTTTTTTACAATAAATAAATTTATTTTGGTTTGATCCCCAACATTTAATGAAATAGATTTCACTTTTTTTTATTTTATTTTATTTATTTATTTTTTTTTTTAACTCTTATAAAAATATTCTAATGAAGCGATTTCCTTTTTATGGAGTAAAAAAAAAAAAAATGTTCATGCGAAGAAGGTGTAATCATATTATACACAGGCGTTAAGTTTGATTTATCCAAAACATAAGCGAAGATAAAATGTGCCTACAACAAATTACAATTCCACAAGTTTAGGTGATATTACATGATCAGTGTTGCGACAGTTAATGTCATCGATCGTTGAAAGTAAATAAACTGCAGTAAGATTTTATGAACCTGCAAAGATGAAGAAAACGTTTTATACCCTGTTCAGTGGCACCCATAGTGACAGCATCACCTTAGCCACTGAAACAGTTTTACCACACCTGTTGGTTATTAACGAAAACGGGGTATCGCATGTGTGATCACGCATCAGTAACAATCACTTCCTACACAGATTGCACGAACATGAACCACTAGCGTTTGTAGGTATAAAAAAAAATTAACAAAAAATTAAGCCCTTTTAAGAAATAAAAGTTGAACCCTCTTTAGGGAATTAAGAACTTTAACGTAAAAGTAACATTTTGATTTATGGTTGTGGAATACTTTCATGACTGTTTATTATGTATGTCTACTGATTTAGTATGTATAGACGCTTAATTTCCTTCAATTCTTGTGTTGGTTGCCAGTAGTCTGGAGGTAAGGTAGCTAACCTGAGAAGTTAAGGGTAACTTTGTGACTGGATTTGAATCTCATGACCAACAGTAAACCCTTTCCTACACTGATGATTGCATGAGCATGAGACACTAAAGTTTGTAGGTCAAAAAATAATATTTATTTAAAGAAAAAAATATATATTTCCATAGTTTATTTAAAATGTACATATTTATTAAAGTATATGTTTCTTATAATATAGTTTAAATTGTTACAGATGATAAGCTCAATGAAGGTATATTTCAAGCTTCAGAGCATATATAGTGGTGCGTTATATTCGAATGACCAAAAAAACAGAATCAGTTCGCAATTATTACTTTTTTTCTTTTTTCTTTTTTTCATAAAAATTATATTTTTTACAAAGTGCATCACGTTTTTCATTGTATTGAAGCGAGATACGATCCATTGTGTCATCATTATTACAAAACATGTGTCAAGCAATTATGAAAAAAATACAGGCGTTCACTTATAAGTATAATGGCTTTGAACAAAATATCATGATTTTGCACTGATTACATTTTTTTGGTCATTGGAATGTAACTTACCACTATATATATATATATATATATATATATATATATATATATATATATATATATTGTAATTAATTAAATGAAATAAACATTGAGGAATAATAGTTTTATATAACTTTATTATATCATCAGAATAATAATGTTTGCTCCTCTTAATATCTTTAAGTTTTTCTTATCTTGATAAGTTTTGCTTTGTTAAAGATATATTCTTTGATAACATGATTGTGTGTGTGTATATGTATAATATATATATATATATATATATATATATATATATATATATATATATATATATACACATACAAAAACAAACATTTTTTAGTGATTTGTAGATCCACCATTAAATAACACTAGCGAAAATCCAAGTTTATATACAAACGCTATCCACAGTAACAGCCCCCTATTTTCACACTATTCTTAGTGATGACAGTATTATAACACTAATATATAATCTCCATTAATTTGTCTGGTGATTATGACCATTTCCTGGACTATTCATACATTGCTCTGCCATTAATGCAAATGGTTTTTGAAACCTGCAACTCATTTTAATCTGAAAGAGGTACAAGATAAATTATTCCCAATAAAGGAGTACATGCCCCCCCACACACACACACATGCTATAAAAGCTTTGGAGTGGTGGTGGTGGTGGGAGGTGTCATATGACATGAAATTGAAACAAGGCAAGAGTCAACGACAACATATCTTCTAGGCAGATTTAATTTTATCCTTAATTGTTATGCTGATTAGCTTTAAGCATCTTACATAAAAGAAATCCTTTCCTTCACAGATGTTGCCGCATTGAAAACAATGGCCAACTTTATTGCTTTTGTGTTTTTGTTTTCGTGTGTGTTGATTCTGTTTAGCACAGGTAACATTCTATTGACGCAACAATAAGTACATCTTTTGCCTCCAGCCTCTTTCTCATTCACTCCTGCAACAACGATACATAAAGCAAGGGAGATAATTGGAATTATAGTTTTGTTTTTATGCTGATAAAGAATTTTATTTATCAAAGCAATCTGAAAATTATGTTTTATACATGTGCATGTTTATATTCTACCTATATATATATATATATATATATATATATATATATAACTGCTCTACTTTACGTAGTATTGAGCATGTATATAAAAAATATGTAACATGCACACATCATATGATATATGGTGGATGGCTATACAAATGCAATCATCGTTGGATCATAGATCTTATCAAGTCATTAATAATGACATCTGTGTTACATCTGTGTAGCAATCCACTATATATATATATATATATATATGACAGAGAGAGAGAGAGAGAGAGAGAGATTTGTACTGAATGGTTTACAATAAATATTGTTTTTGCATTTAATCACTCAAAAGAATTGCCATGTTGTAAAAGAAAGAAACCAATTCTTTACAAATTCAATTGAATTGTTCAATATTCTACATATCAAATCAAATGACTTAAACAGAAATTATAGGCATAAGAAGCCCCATTATAGGATTTATAAATTTATTCAAATTTCTGCTAAGTTGTATTTTTTTTTTTTTTAGTCATTTACCAATGAGTTAAATTTCTTTAAATCATTTTTACCATGTATCATTTCACAAAAATTAAGTTAACAAAGAGTTAATTGATTTGGTGTTCTTAAGTCAAGTATTTTTTATTTTTTGAATGCATGCCTTTTTACAAGTCTCAGTTTTTATTTGTATTGCACTCTGAGCTTTCTATGCTGCATGGCTATTTAAAATAATTAATATTCATTCATTTTATTAGGCAAGAGAAGAAATCTTCCTTTGGTGGTCAAACTCTGTCACTTTCACTCACGCTGGGTGTTGGTGTCATCCCATGTCATCCCACCTACATGTTTTATCTTTACTCTTTCTGCATTTCTAAAGTCATACTGCCTTCATTTTCACCATTCATTTGATAAATACACATAGACAAACATGCACACACACTTTTGCATTATACCCACGTTATATACATATGTAATTGGACTCATTAACTACAAGAAGATCACCTGTTGTAATTTCTTCCATTTTTTTTTTTTTTTTTTTTTTTTTTATATCTCCAGTACTTAGTTTCCTTGTGATGAACCCTTGAATTGTTAGTCAACCATTATTCATTCCTACCCTCTTCTCCATCCACTCCAGCACTCCCACCAATTGTCCTACCTGAAATGCGCCTGTATAGATCATTCCTCGCCAACATTCAATTCCAAATGCTCACATCTTGTTTTTCTCCTTTGTACAAATATTTTATTTCGGTGGATTTTGTTTTTACAGTTGCATAAAACAATTTAGTAATTTATATAGTTCTTGTTTTGCAACTTTGTTTATATTGCACAGAAGTATTACTTTCTAAAAAAACTGACATAATTCATCATAAACACTTATAAACTGAAGAGACCTTACATAAATTGTTATGATGAATATTTTTCTAGAAAATAACATCTTTGCATCGAATTATATAATTGCAGAAATTATTTAAGTATATATTTTTCTAATAGATTTTTCTAATTTATATTTCAACTCTTCAAAATTTTGCATTTTCAACTTCCAATAAAACGAGTAGTTTTCATTTTTAATGGAAAAATTAAAGAATATCCAGAAAAAATGTTGCTTGTTTATTTTTAGTTTATAATTTTTTTAGTTTATGATTTTTTTTTATAATATTTTGATAATTCAAACACCACTTCTGGTATCAATTCTGGTTCAATTAAAAAATTAATCAATTGTTTTTAGTTTATAAAAATATTAACATTTTTTTTTAATATATATTTCATCACTTAATTCTGCGTTCACTGAATTGTTTAAGTATCATTTTAGAATGTAAAACTCATAAAAATATCAAACTCATTTTAATTTGGAATGTTTTTTAAAACATTTTTTTACAAAACATTTGGCTGCAATACAACCATTCTGCAACATATTTTCCATCTCTAAATGAATCACGCCTTTCAGTTCTTTTATTTTAAATTGCACATTAACACCTTTGGGGAAAGGTATGAACCCACATTTTTTCTACGAACCTATGGATGGAAAATTCTTTTAAAAATTTTTCAGAAATTGAATTATAAATTTTACATTTTGGTCTTTTGTAATCATTTCTATACATCGATTATTTGGTATAATATTCAAAAGCAAAACTTTTCAACGTTTCATTCGGTTTTGGAATTTTTTTAGATGAGGATTGATAATTTGGATTATTTCGATAACTGTTCTCATCTTGAATGTTCTTCTCATAATGTTTTGGATGATGTAACTTCTGACTTTCTTCAAGTGCATCTTATTGAACTCGGGGAATCTATATGGAATTTCAAATGGAACTTTTTTATTTAATCCACGCTTTTTTACCCTGTAAAAATTTTGCTGCACTTTCATACAAATTTTTAATTGGACAAATTCGAACATGGATCGAGATGTTATTGGTTGAAACATTATGAGAATAACATTCAAGGTGAGATGTTATTGGTTGAAACATTATGAGAATAACATTCAAGGTGAGATGTTATTGGTTGAAACATTATGAGAATAACATTCAAGGTGAGATGTTATTGGTTGAAACATTATGAGAATAACATTCAAGGTGAGATGTTATTGGTTGAAACATTATGAGAATAACATTCAAGGTGAGATGTTATTGGTTGAAACATTATGAGAATAACATTCAAGGTGAGATGTTATTGGTTGAAACATTATGAGAATAACATTCAAGGTGAGATGTTATTGGTTGAAACATTATGAGAATAACATTCAAGGTGAGATGTTATTGGTTGAAACATTATGAGAATAACATTCAAGGTGAGATGTTATTGGTTGAAACATTATGAGAATAACATTCAAGGTGAGATGTTATTGGTTGAAACATTATGAGAATAACATTCAACGTGAGGGTAGTAGTCCGAGTAATAGAAACTTTCTATTCAGTATTTTATTCTGAAACATGCCCTGACGGCATCCCAATTATAGTGTTAAAAAGGCTTCAACCAGAACTTGCTCCCATACTTACGAAACTGTTTAAGCACTGTCTTAAGGAGAAGTGCTTTCCGACTCCCTGGAAGACCTCATCAGTTTGCCCTGTATTTATTCAGGTGATAAGTCATCTCCCTCTCAATACAGACCAATAAGTCTCCTGTGTGTTATGAGTAAGTTGCTGGAATCCATATTAAATAGAGAAATAGTCAACCACCTCAGCAGGAACAACCTTCTTAGTGACACACAATATGGTTTCCGCTCTGCAAGATCTACCGCAGATGTGCTGACGGTTATATCCCACAGGATTAGTGAATCTCTTGACAAAGGCTTCCTTTCTAGGGCAATTGCTCTTGACATATCAAAGGCCTTCGACAAGGTATGGCATAAGGGTCTACTTCACAAGATTTCCAGCTACGGTATAACTGGAAATGTTTTCTCAATCATTAAATCATTTCTCTCCGATAGACTCATAAGAGTAGTGGTAGATTGACAAAAATCGGAGGCCTGCAATATAAATGCTGGAGTTCCTCAGGGGTCAATCCTGGGCCCAACTCTATTCCTGATCTACATCAATGACCTCCCTAAACACATACTTAAATCATTCGTTGACATCTATGCTGATGACACGACCATCTACGGCAACACATCAAAGGCCGTAAATGACAAAGTTCTCTCTGATTCTCTCTCCTCTGATCTCAAGCACGTGGTTCAATGGGGGAAGACGTGGCTGGTTACCTTTAATGCATCCAAAACCAAACTCCTATCTTTACATCATCAACGCTCTGATCCCCATCTGGCATCAATTGAAATGGATGGCTCTCGTCTAGAAGCCCCATGTTTTGACAAGCTTCTGGGTTTGACCTTTACTCCTGATCTTAAATGGAACACGTACATCAAGTCTGTTGCCAAGATCGCTGGAAAGATGGTGGGATCCTTCTACCGCTCCAGTAGATATCTCACTACTGATGCAATTCTCTATCTATATAAAAGCCAAGTACGTCCAAGGATGGAATACTGTTGCCATATCTGGGCAGGAGCTGCTAAAAACAGCCTATCCTGCCTTGAAAGAGTACAAAATAGACTTTGTGGCTTAGTGGGGGATGCCCTTTTCTCTACCCTGCAACCTCTCTCCCACAGAAGAGACGTTGCGAGCCTATCCTTGTTTTATCGTTATTTCCATGGCAGGTGCTCGTCTGAACTCCAATCTCTGGTTCCCCCTCGCCAATCTTTCACGAAAAACACCCGTCTAGCTGAATCCACTGTGAAAAATTTCCCCCACTCTTTATCTGTGCCTAAATCAAAACGTGGATTCCATGAAGAAAGCTTCTTTCTTAGAACTGCACGCCTGTGAAACTCTGTTCCGTCTGCTTGCTTCCCACCGGACTACAACTTAAATGTCTTCAAGTCCAACGTTAACAAATTCCTAATGAACTGCCCCCTTAAGTAAACACTTTATCAAATCTCCATACTAACGTAATGTACTTTCAATAACCCTTATCCCTGAGTGGCTTCTGGGCCTTGATAAGTGGTGATCACTGTATAAAAAAAAAATCTGAAACATCGCAATAAACTCGTGCGATGCACATAAATTCCATCATAAAAGAACTGTACACAATGTTCTTTGAATCATAGAATGTTACTTTTTCAAAATAAGCTAATTCTTCATCTTTCATGTTTGTCTTCTGATCCCTCCAAATATATCCCTTGCCTTTCTCCAGTATTCCTATTTCTCTTTGATATTCTTTGTAACTTGTCAGTTTCATTGTTGAGTGATTTTTAACCAAAAATAAATGGTGTGGGGGTGGGGGGCAGGATAATGATAATGGAAACCTTTTTTTTTTTTTTTTTTTTTTTTCAAGATAAAAAAATATTTTATATAACAGCCATTAAAAAAAGTGAACACAAATTTTAATCTGCTTAGATTTCTTTGAATAACATGCATTTTGTGCAAATTGCATGGAGTTTAAACATCTAATATTAATAATAAAAAAAAGCTTTTTATCATAATTCTTAACTAATATAATTTAATTACTTTTTGTGGAGGAAGAGAGAGTTAATACAAACATTTATTTTGTTAATTTAAAAAAAGAAAATTTTCATTTTTGAGGGCAATTGAAATTTTTTGGAGGGATAAAAAATTGAAAATGGAGTCTCTAGTTGAATACTCAAATTTATTTAAAAACTTTAGCAGGAATCTCATAGTTTCTTAAGGACCCATTCAAATCACCATGTGTAAATCTCAGGACTTACTACATTAAAAAGTCATCAGCATCACTATATATATATATATATATATATATATATATATATATATATATATATATATATATATATAACAATATTTATGGCAATGCAATAAAAAAGTACATATGAATAATATTTTTATGAGAAGAATATACACGAAGACGAATCATTTGATTTTTATTTCAAAGTTATTATCATTTTTTTGTTTTTTTTTTGTTTTTGTTTTTAATGTCTTTCACAAACTTAGAGAAATTGTGAGCCAATCTTGATTTTTGAAAATGTCTAGATTTGTGATTTTGATAGACATGTGCAATGCGAGACGTTTTCAAAAATAAAGATTGGCTCACAATTTCTTTAAGTTTGTGAAAGCTATTAAAAAATTGTTTTAAAAGAAAAATTAAATATAAAAAATAAAAAACACTTTTGTTATTGTTTTTATATCTTTTTCTAATAACATCACATATATTTACTTTATCATTTTATTGACGTTACATCCTTCTACTTCGTAACCTGACAGTGCTTCATGTGAATCATATCCTCTTTATATATATATATATATATATAATGTTCATGCAATTCATCATGCTTTTCCCTCAGGCAATCCATCATCTTATTTCATCTTGCTTTTACAGCAAAACCATCCGCCTTTCATTTTCCCAATGTGTGGCTTTTTGTTTATTTTTAAACAAAATCTTCAGTTTTATTCGTTATTATTTTTCTATTGAAGTCAGTTGATCCTTTTTGTGTTAATTTATTTCAAAATTGCTTCTTTATGATTAGCTAATTGCCATTACTTTTCATTTCTTTTTTTTTTTTTTCATCTTGTTTTATCCAAACTGGACCGATGCAAGCACGTCCAGCCAAATCCTCCAGCCAATTACATTCATTTCTTTTTTTTCTTTTTTGTTTTTGTCTTTATTTTTTTAACGTTTTGGCTGTTGCCGTTTGCTTCCACTAACTGATTAGAAATTTTATTTTATTTTATTTTTTTTAACAAACATTTAAGTTGATCTCTTTTAATGATTAATTCATTAAACCCTGTAAAATATCTGGGATGGAAGTCATGCTCATCATTATTTCATTTTTTTTTTTTTTTTTTTCAATGGACTATTGTCCCCATCTTGCCTTTCATCAATTAAAAAAAATATTAGGTCAACCTCGGACTTATCCACAAATCTTCAGATTTGTGTTTGTAAAGCCAGTCTTACTCGATGTGGAGAGCAACTGCCTCTTTTGTGAGGAAGATCCAAATATTTATCAACACTTCAGAGAATCCTAAATAAATTGGTGAGCTAACTGACAACTGTGACAGAATGACACGGTACCCGACTGAGGAAGAAATCCTGTCGGGACGACTGAAGTTGATTGAGCCACCATCTTGTATAACAATATCTGCGGTCTTTTGGAACTGCCGAGAAAAAGAGAAGCAGATGAAGAATCGTGTGGTGCATGTGAATTCATCGATTTTGTTTGAATTAGTTTGAATTCTATTGATGCCATTGCTTTCCTTGATATCTTTTTTATCAGAATTTTTTCTAAAACTACATTGTGTACTCACGTGAAGGTTGCCAACATCCTAAGTGAAAAGTGTTTCTGTGGAACAAACTCGATTCAAACTTGGCACATTCAGGTTATCAGTCCATGTCATTAATCACTTAGCCACTATCACCAATATTCAAGTGAAGATAGCCTTGCTCGGTGTCTAGCTGACAAGGGCAGGAGAGAGTGGCAACATCTCTCTTTGTAGGTGCCTGCAATTTCTCTAAGGGGTTGGATGTAATCCTTCAAAGGTCTGGTTGATATTATTATGCCCAGGAGTCTGACTCATCCTCATATGACCAAATCACCTTGTAAAGGCTGCTCTCTGCAAGAGAAAAGAAATGCCAGTGTTTATGACTAACAATTTTATCCCTCACGTGCATTTATGAAAATTATGTTGTTTTTTTTTACTTAAATATGGTCAATCCAACAACCATGATGTAGCTTGCATGGCAACAGAGAAGATTGGCCAGATATCTTTTTTAGTTAGAATTCTTTCTAGAAAGAAATCGGGTACTTATAGGACAGACCAAGTTAAGGTTGCCAACATCGTAAGCGAAATTGTTTCTGTGGAACAAACTGGATTCAAACTTGGTATACCTTGGTTGTTTGTGTTATTAACTGCTTAGTCATTGTCACCTTCCATTGAACGCAATATTCATGAGATGGTTGAAGAAGCTTGTTACCCTGGACTGGAAGGCTTAGAGAAAATTTGATTTGTGCCAAAGCTCGTGATTACTGTTTTCAGAAATGTTCATATTGAAACATTTCAAGATTTCTGTAGAAAAAGAGAGTCCAACGTCTGCTAGAATTTTCCAACATTGTCGGTCAAACAATGATTAAACAAGAAACAAAAAAAATAAACGCAACGTTTTTAGAACATTCATGTTATGTAAATATCATAATCATTGAATTTAAAAAGAAACATCAACGCAAATTGTAATATTTGAATAAACATTACTACTGTGGAAAAGTTCAGAAAGCATATGGATGAAAATGTATGGATTTCAATGGGGATAATAGTCCGAAGTCAACAAAAAAAAAAAAATGTAAATATTTAAAAAAAAATGTAAATATTTAAAAAAAAATGTAAATATTTAAAAGAAAATGTAAATATTTTAAAAATTTATTTATGAAATAATTAAAATTCCTTTTGATTTTTAAATTTCTAAAAATATTTTTCTTTAACATTACAACATAAATGACAAATTCTTTTAACATTTTTAACAAAATTTTCTCATTAAAATCAAACATTTATAAATGATATAATTATTTTATATTTTAATCCTTTCCTAATTCTAAATAAATGAAATCTAAATGTCAAACTATTGTATAAGTTGATCAAAAAACAGCTTAAAAAAATCATTTTGTCTTACATTCAGTTTAAAATTAATGCTTCAATGAACTTAAATTTCAATCGTACAAACCTCCATCGTTTTTTACGATACAAGTAATAAACATTGTTAAACGTTTGTCTATATTAATATAAGAAAAGTATTTGTCTTTTGGATTTAAATGACACTGAATAATTAACTTGTGTGATTTATTTGCGGTTTGTTGTTAAGAATAATTTAAATGGCATGTTTGACATGGATTTATGATTTAACTTGCTCCAGATTTTGTTTGGAGTTTTGCCGTTTTGAAATTCTAATCTTAAAAGTAATTATAACCTGAAGAAGTGAAGAATTCTCTAGAGGTCATTCGGAGCTTGTTTTTGTTGCTAAATTCATTATTGATTATCGTGTTTGAAATAAATCTTTGACTTTCTTTTGCGATCAGGTATTAAAATATTCGCAGTCAGAGTGGAACAAAATGAAACAAGAACAAGAGTTGGAATTTCAGACGAGGCTGCTCCAGAAGGAGAAGGATTGGAGCAAGAAATTGGCCGAGAGGGAACGACGTATCACTGACCAAGAGAAAAGAATTATGCTGCTCGATGATCAAGCTCGCAATCTGAAACAGTCTAATGAGGATATGCGGTGAGTAAATCCGTTTAAACCATTACCGTGACCCCCACCTTCACTGTTGTTGCAATATTTTTTATATAATAAGAGGCTAGGATTGAAGAAAATCGAAAGCTCTGATTTATAGACACTGGTGATAGAAACTGACCAATCAAATGGAGCCACATTCTGCTAACAACTAACCAGAAACTGAAATCATTCAATAAAACTAGATATTTTAGAATTCCTATGCATAATTTTTTCTGTTTACATGAGAAGGAATCTTGCTTTTTATCGGCAAAATTTTTACAGTTCAAGACTTATACAGATTAGCTACCCACCAAAACTCTTCTAAATTTAAACATGGTTTTCAATTCAAACAACTCTTCTAAATTTAAACATGGTTTTCAATTCAAACAACTCTTCTAAATTTAAACATGGTTTTCAATTCAAACAACTCTTCTAAATTTAAACATGGTTTTCAATTCAAACAACTCTTCTAAATTTAAACATGGTTTTCAATTCAAACAACTCTTCTAAATTTAAACATGGTTTTCAATTCAAACAACTCTTCTAAATTTAAACATGGTTTTCAATTCAAACAACTCTTCTAAATTTAAACATGGTTTTCAATTCAAACAACTCTTCTAAATTTAAACATGGTTTTCAATTCAAACAACTCTTCTAAATTTAAACATGGTTTTCAATTCAAACAACTCTTCTAAATTTAAACATGGTTTTCAATTCAAACAACTCTTCTAAATTTAAACATGGTTTTCAATTCAAAACTAATTTTAAATGAATAAGTGAAAGGAATTTGAACCCTTTTGTTTATTGTTTGCAGAATCATAGTGAACCTACACTACCTATCTTATTACTGCTCTGTTTAAACAAATATCGAGCACTCTGTTTTCAATACAAGTAAAAAAATTATTTTTAATGATAATCCATCATAAATATTTTTACATTAATAAAATATGGACACTTCTCGTGCTTGTTTCGTAACTATGTGACTTATACATTTTTTTTTTTTTTTTTATTAGTCGAATAGTTGTTGAAAAAATGGGTGCAAATCCATACCCTTACCCATGAAAAAACAAGAATCAATAAAGATCTTTATGGCATACATACCCATGACGAAAAGAAAATATTGCACACCAAAAATCATGTAAATTGATCGTATATATTTATTTTAAAGCAACAAAATTAAATTTTATGACTAAATAACAATCCCGGATTTTTCAACTTCATTTTTTGCAAATAGTTTGAAAGACAAAAGAAATAATTCCAAATAATTCGAACTTTCATGAGATTTTAGAAAGCCATTTTTATCATAGGGATATTAGGTAATTCATCACCAATAACTCACCCCTTAAAATAACTGTTCAAAAATAGATTTTAAAATCAACCTTGTACATCGTTGTAATGCCTACGAATTCCTATTGATTTTTTTTTTATAAAAATAAAATTATTTAATCAATTTACATGATATTTGGTGTACCATAGTTTTTTCTGTCACAAGTACATACACAATAAAGTACATACACAAAAAAGATTTTTCTTTGTTTTTTTCTGTCACAAGTACATACACAATAAAGATTTTTCTTTGTTTTTTCATAGGGAAGAGAGGTAGGGACTAACATAATAAAATACAAAAATGAATGTTAATCTTTTGTTAGTAGTTGAAAAAAAACGTGCATTATCTTATAATTCTTCTGAATTTGAAAGGAATTTAGAAGCATTTAAACTGGCGAATTGAAGTAATTTCAGGCCTCAACTCGTGTATTAAGATTGAAAGTTTTAATTTTATGACAAGTTTATTCAATGAATAATTTACTGGCAAAACAATATAATTATTTTTATATTTAAAAATCGTATTTAAAAAAAAAAAAAAAATGTAATTTGATAAGAAAAACAGAGTTTCAAATAAGAGCATTGGGTAATGCTGAATAGGTTTTTTTATTAATTTGAAAATTGAAAAAAAAAAAAAAAAAAAAAAATCAAAGTATTTATGGAAATTAAATTTCACCAGTTCATAAAATTGTATTGCAAAGCCAATTTTTTTATAACATTTATTCTTTTGTTGAGTTATCTTTCCCTCAAATATTAAATATTTTCTTTCAAGAGAAATGATAGAGAGACGTTTAGGAAGAGAAGGAGGGAAAGTATTCAATAAATGAAACAAAAAAAAAAATGAAAGAGATTTTCTTGGGTTTATATTTCAGAACTACTATGTGTGTAACATTAATGAAATAAACATTCTTCATAATTTTAGAAAAAAAAAATGGGAATTATGTTTAATATTGCTGAACTTGTTCAATATGTAACGAGCTGATCAGTTATCTACTCTTTTTTTTTCACAGACATATTGTTGCTGAGTTTGAAAAAACAATTGCACAGTTACAAGGTGAGATGTTTTAACAATATTTTTTTTCTTTTTTATAAAAATAATTTTAAATTGTTGTATTTCCAAGTATGTAATTTGCATCGGTGAAAAAAAATTCTTTTCCCAAATTTATATGATTAACATCTTTTGTTGTGGGTGTGGGTGTATATATATTATTTGATGAATTCTATTTGATAGGAAAATGCAAAACAGGTGTATTTATGCAGTAACAAAAATCTTGCATTCTGGTGACAATGAAGTTGCTGAAGGTGTTTTTGATATTGCTTAGGATTTTGAAGCATATCTCATGCAAAAAGTTGTTGAGATGCTTGAAAATGTGGTAATCAGTAGATGAGAGGTCTGGAGAATATGGCAAATGAGGCAGTTTCGTCAGCCAATTCATAACTTCTGAAGGGTCGATTTAGCAACATATGGTTGGATATTGTTGTGAAGGAGAATTGGGCCTTTTCTGTTGAAAAATAGCAACTTCAAATTATATACATACATACATACATACATACATACATATATATATATATATATATATATATATAATAACAAGTAGTTAATAAAACATGTTAAAAAATCACTTTGAAAAAGAGTTAAAAACATATTTAATTTTAAAAAAGGAAACACATCTTATCTTTCTTTGAATAATATTTGAACTCATTCCCTTTTTCCTTGTGAATTTTTGAATTATTCCACGGATTTCTGCCTTTTGGATTACTTTGGACCATCTTCCAATTACGCGATTCCCTGGGATTTTACTTGTGAAAATGGAAATTTAATCAACTTTTTGGATTTTACCGTCATTTGATACTTTACCCTTCACCAGACGATCCATTCACGTGAAATCACCTTTTTCTTCACCCTATTCCCTCTGCTTCACTATTTGTTACCAAGTAAGATCTATGACTTACTTGTAGTTTCATTAAATACTTTTACAAGCAAAATCACACCCCACATCCTGATGAGAAGGAAAGTATTTCTTCGAAACTCCATGGATTAAGAAGTATTCACTTATTTTCTGCTTCCTTTTTGAAAATTAAATATGTTTTTAACTCTTTTTCAAAGTTTTTTTAACATGTTTAACTAACTACTTGTTCTTATAAGCTCTATTTCCTATTTGGTTTTATCGAGCTTTTACATCTGGTTGAGATTACTTTATAAATATTAACTTTTCAATATTTATAATATACTTTAGTTTTGCCATCTTGGATTATTTTAGTAAACTTAACTAATTCTTATTTCATTTTATATATATATAATATAAAGCTGAATGTCTGTGTGTGTCTGGTTATGAATAGTCTTCTATATGGTTGACTATTTTAAAAAACTGATTACATATAATGATAAAAGATGTATTGAGACACAGGAATGGATATGTTTGATCTGGCAGAATGGTGGTTCATTAAAATTGTGGGGTCTGCATTCGCGTCTGGCCCCCAAAGTATGGAAATAAAAAAATTAAAAATTAAAAAAAAACGTTTACAAGTGTTTTTGATATAGATGTACATAAGAATACTTTGATAAGTATGTTTTAACTTAAATAGGGATGGTATAATAAAATTGTGGGATCAGTGTTCGTGCCTGGCCTCCATAGAATGGAAATAGGCACAAACTTTAAAGACTTTTCATATCTATCTGCGTAAGTATACTTTGATTATTATGTTTCAGTTTGAAGAAATATGGTATAATAAAATTATGGGGTGTTCGTTCGCACCTGACCTCCATAGAATGGAAATATGTCACAAAGTTTAACAAGGTTTTTTAATATATATCCACAGAATATTGTGATAAGTGTTTCAGTGTGAACAGGTATAGTATAATAAATTATGGGGTTTATCTATTTTATTTTTACTTTCATCATATTTTGCTTTGGTTTTGATACCCTCAAATTCAACCCAAATTTGCAACCCTTCCTTTTCATAACCTATCATACTTTAATAAATCAGAGTCCATTTTCTATAGGCTGTTTTTGAACACAGTCAACGACAGGTACTTTTGCGAGTGTATATATATAATTATTATTATACCTGTAAACAGTTTCATGTTTTTGCAATCATCAGTGCATGAAGTGACGATTCCTACTGCTGGGGAGATTCAAACACAGTTACAAAGCAGTTTTTTGACTCCATTTGCTAGGAATGTTACCTTTTGACCACCAACAAGCGCTACAAGAATCAAGAGAAATTAATAACTTTAAAAACCAAATACAGGCACAACATAAAGACAGTCAATAGTGATCAAATGACCAGAAATCGTGATCTTACACGAGGCCAGCTGACCACTTTTATTTCTCAGATAGTGTTCAACTTTAGAACTTTCTTCTTAAAGCAGTGAAATAAAATATATATAAATAATATATATATATGTGTGTGTGTGTATATATATATATATATATATATATATATATATATATGATGGCTTTATAGTTGGCAAAGTAGCAGTTTTCACTTATTGTAAAATATTACTGTTCCAAAGTAAAATTGAGTTCTCTCTGTAACAGGTAATGTAAACAAATATAAACCCATAATTCTCGTTAGTTTCGTAATGAGTCAACATTGCGTATGGGTTAGATTGCCGATTGATTACACAAGCGGTTTTGAATATTCGCTTGAAATACTCACCATGTCGCAGCACACATTATTAAAATAAAACACATCTGCAGTTCAAAAATTCATATCAATTGGAGTTTAATGTAAATATGACCAGTCATTCATCCATATGATTATTTTTAAATCAGTTTTAGTATTGGAACCTATTTTCATAATTTCCAAGTTTATCACAATCTCGTATTCATCTTTCATCTCCTAAATGTACGTTTACACCAGTGTGTTATATTTGTATTTATCCAGATTGAATGACCTCTTTGTGATTTGAATGTTTTCCAAGAATGCTCCATACTTCAAATATAGTTATATTTCATGCATCAGTATCGAAAACGTTTATGTGGGATTTTGAATTTTGAAAGAAATGATCCTTTGATTATTAACATTGTCCTAAAATGATCGGATATGTTTTGGTATATTAATCTCTGATTTTAATGAAATTTAAACATGAAATTATCGAAATTTGAATGATGAAAAATTAATATTTTTCAAATCCCACAACTTCAGTCATGTAAGCTATTTTCCTTTTCCTTTTCTCCTTAGTAGTTTTTACTATTATTATTGGATTGAAGTATTTAGATATCTGACCTTCCTCTTTAAATTCATTAGAGAGTTAATGATTTTGTATAATGAACCTGTTCTTGAACCAACCAACACACACACACACACACATGTAATAAATTTATTATCATTGACTTTTTCTTTTTTTCGCAGCTGAAAAAGAAAAGACAACAAGTGCCTCCCAGGAATCACTAGAGAATCTTATTCGAGAACGTGATCAAGTATGCAGGGTTTTTTTGTTTTAATCATAATGGCCATTTACAACCATATTTGTCGAAATGTTAGAAGATGCACGGTAGCAAAGACCATATTTATTTAGATATTTAAAAAAAAAAAAATACCTTTTTCCTTTTTCTTTTTGCATGCAAATGAAAATACACTTTCAAAAAAAAAAAAAATTTGAAATTTAAGGATTGTGCATTAGAAATAATTATATTTTTATAATTACAAAAAATTCTACCAGATTTAGAAAATGACATGGCTTAGTTTTTCTTTTTCATTTTGTAGCCTTGATTCAGTGTAGATTCAGTTCTGATTTCTGATATTTTCAAAAGTTTTCACTCTGACTCTTTCCTAAAAAAATGTCCTCTCTGACTCGTGATATTTGGGATATATATACTATAGATTCTTTGTTGCATTTTTGTTTGAAAATAGCTGAGCATTTTTATTTTCTTTTTTGAACGCTTTGTGAATTAAACGTTTTGACTTTTGTTTTTATTTCTTAAAAAAAAGCTAAAGAATTAAAAAAAAACAATTTTAAGTGATACATGTGATGAAAACAGTCAAATCCGACTC